>NW_015507246.1:59945-60504 GCF_001515645.1 Sinocyclocheilus grahami
CTAAACAGGCAGTGATGTAGAATCGGTGGGCAGGACTAAACAGGCAGTGATGTAGGATCAGTTGGCGGGGCTAAACAGACAGAGATGTTGAATCGGTGGGCGGGGCTGAACAGGCAGGGATGTAGAATCGGTGGGCGGGGCTGAACAGACAGTGATGTTGAATCGGTGGGCGGGGCTGAACAGACAGTGATGTTGAATCGGTGGGCGGGGCTGAACAGGCAGGGATGTAGAATCGGTGGGCGGGGCTGAACAGACAGTGATGTTGAATCGGTGGGCGGGGCTGAACAGACAGTGATGTTGAATCGGTGGGCGGGGCTGAACAGACAGTGATGTTGAATCGGTGGGCGGGGCTGAACAGACAGTGATGTTGAATCGGTGGGCGGGGCTGAACAGACAGTGATGTTGAATCGGTGGGCGGGGCTGAACAGACAGTGATGTTGAATCGGTGGGCGGGGCTGAACAGACAGTGATGTAGAATCGGTGGGCAGGGCTAAACAGACAGTGATGTAGAATCGGTGGGCGGGGGTGGGCAGACAGTGATGTTGAATCGGGGGGCGGG
>NW_015507246.1:61729-68166 GCF_001515645.1 Sinocyclocheilus grahami
GATGTAGAATCGGTGGGCGGGGCTAAACAGACAGTGATGTTGAATCGGTGGGCGGGGCTAAACAGGCACCGCTGTAGAATCGGTGGGCGGGGCTGAACAGGCACTGCTGTAGAATCGGTGGGCGGGGCTAAACAGGCAGTGATGTTGAATCGGTGGGCGGGGCTAAACAGACAGTGATGTTAATGTCCTGCGTGCTCGGGGTTTATCCACACTATTACATCATAGAGTAGAACACTCCACAAGCTGTGGTTTTAGCAGACTGCCTTCAATATAAGCTGTTTTTAGACTAATGAGAAAGTTTTAACTTCTGAAACATACAAGATGTTTTTATAGCACAATGACCTTTTATATATGAAAAGAGATCAAGGGAATTTTGGTTTCTGAGTTGATGACCTTTGAACACACTGTGTTGTTTGTGAGCTAATGGTGTTTGTCTCTGTGGTGAGCAGTTGTTCAGAGAGGGCCGTGTGATGCTGGCTCTGATGCTGCTGGTGAAGCCGAGCTCGTCTGCGGAGCGCAGCCGCAGACACAGACACAGATGGAGCTCCAGACAGCAGGAGGAGCTGCAGCTGCAGGCTCTGTCCACACTGAGCGCTCTTGCTCCGCTGATGCTGGACGAGTACATGAGCTGTCAGGCCAACACCTGTCTGCTGCTGCTGCTGGACTGCTGCCTGCAGGACGGTACAACACTCACCGTGCACTTCATTCACCCGCACACTGATTAGGGCCCTAAACGCTCTTAAACCAGAGCAGAAAGTCTTAAATCCATAAAGGCATGGCATTAAATGTTGCATGAACTGCAAAAAATGAATCTCTTCCTCAGTATTTCTGTCTTGTTTTCCAGTACACATATCTAAACATCCTTCAATCAAGACACATTTACTGGAGATGCAAAATGAAGATATAAAGTCTTGTTTTCTAAAAAAAACAAGAACAAAATGGAGTTCATGATTAAAACAAGAACAAATGAAGAGCCTCTAAGTGCCTTTTGACATTTTCTTCTAAACTGAGCTCCTATGTGTAGGTTGAGTTATTTCACTTTAATGGCAATTAATAGGTTCTTTTCATTGGCATTAAAGTCAAATAACTGAACGTATACATAGGATCCTGAGAAAAATGCTCAGTTTAGAAGAAAATGTCACACAGCATTAAGAGGCTTTTGCATCTGAACTCTTCAAATATTGATTAAACAGTGATTTGTTGACTCAAGAACAGCTGTAATTGGATCAGTCTTATTCGCAAATGAATCGTTCAGTGCAATTTGTGAACCAGTTGATCACAGGAAAGAATCCGTTCGTTCACGAATCGGACATTGTGTGTCACAGGCAGTGGTGGTTTCTTCAGAATGGAATTAAAAAAGTAGAAGTACAAAGTTTGATACTATGCTTTGGAACATAGTGAAGTAATACTTTCCCAAAGTAAAAACCTCTCTGATAAAGCAGCAATTCTGAAAGTTGAAGTGTTCTGTCGCTGATCGAGACCTGTCTGTCAGACTCCTTCAGTGGGCGGAGTCACGGTTTCCACGGCAGCGGCGGCGGGAGGAGGGCCCAGCTGCGCTACTGTGTGCGTGTGCTCCGATCCGTGGCATCTGTGGAGCACGAGCCGCTCCTGCAGGACCTGTGCGATCAGGGCGCCATCGGCCAGCTCTTGGGTGAGTCCCCTTCAGTCTCTGACAGTCTCCTACAGCTCAGACTGACTCACAGCGGCTCTGTGTCCAGGTGTGCTGCGCTGGTTCCTGGGGAGGCCGCAGGACGAGGACGCTGTGGCTCTGGAGATCCAGACGGACTGTCTGTTCCTGCTGTCTGTGCTCTGTGAGGGAGACGTGCACAGGAAGGTGAGACGCGTCTCCTGCTGTCTCACAGCGCCGCTGTACTCTCTCCTGATGACTGACGAGCGCTGCTTGTGTTCAGGAGCTGTTCGGGACTGACGGGGTGGAGGTGCTGATCCAGTATCTGAGTCTGGACGCCGCGCTGGTCTCCAGCGGTCTGGGTCACAATAAACTGCTGCTGTCCACCGTCGACTGTCTTTGGTGAGACGCGCGCGTCTTTATCTGTTCACACCAAGAACAATAGTTTTAACTATAACCATAACGATATAACGTTCTGTTTATTGTAATCACGCTGCAGTCGTGTCACTTTAAATTTGGGCTGAAAATATTGATTCTCATTTTGATAAACCAGTACTGATTCCTAAATCCCAATAATCGATCTGTGCTGTTTTCAGATGATGCCTGAACAAAACATTTGTAGCTGCTCCTGTCCAATAATCACAAAAAACTGTTACTTTTGATATAAAACAAAGTCTCCGCTTCCAAATTCTGTCAGTTTTATTATGAAATGTAATCAGTAAATGTGTTTTTGTGGCTCTTTAATGTGCGCTGAGCATCTGTTCCTCTTTACTACTAGTTACAGCAGCAAATAACATGAATGGACAGCAGAAACAGAACAGCTCACTGAATCAATAATGTCACGTAACATCACATTTACCTTAAAAAAGACATTTAATGTCCATAAACTCAATAATCAGCTAGAAAAGTAACTCTAGAGAAGAGCATTTTGATCTATATATGCACTTTATTTCATATTCATTATATTTACTGAATTAAAACATTAAACATTTAATATAAAAAAACAAAAAAACATTTAATATTTAATGTGTTTGAATAAATCTGTCACGAAAACTTTACTTATGACATCCACTGTTTAAATGTATATATTTCAGCAACAAACTGGAGTAGATACATAATTACATTATTAAAACATTATCATAATAATTTTGTATTATATAAGGCATTTTATTATGGAAACTGCCTTATGTGCAATTTAAATGTTTATGAATTACTATGAATCACTAATATAGTAATGTAACGACTGACAGAGTTTATTATAATGTTTACAGCATTAGTTAAAAAAACTTCCTTGAAAAAAGTTGACATGCACTGAACCTGATTGCCTAAATATCCAAAATTGAGATTGAAATCAAATCAAGTTTGTGAATCGAAATCGAATTGAATCATGAAATGTGTCTTAATCAGCAGTCTACTTTAAATGCTGGAGCTCGTCAAAGTCAGATGGATTCTGATTGGCTGTCACTGTTTTTATGGTTCAGAATGTTCTGGGGTGTGTTAGTTCCATTTAACTCTATTGGTAACAGAACTTGCAACCATAGTTGCTTTTGGGAAACGCTCTCCTGAAAGTGATTCCAGCGATACTGTTCCACTGTGTCATTATGAACTCCGCTGTTCTTTTCAAATCTAGAATGAGTTTAAAACTATATCTTAATTGTGAATGTGCTTTCACTCATTCATTCTCGAAAGCGACTCCCTGTGCGAAGGTGTCTGCAAAATGACCAGAGGAAGAGGTTTTCCGCTCACATAGAGAGATGAGAATCTCCTCAGGTGTGCTGTGATCTCTCGTGTCTCTCTCAGGTCCTGTGTGCTGGGGTGTTTCGGTACGGAGGATGTGTTCGTGGCCGGCGGCGGCGTGGATCTGCTGCTGCAGCTGCTGCAGGTGAGAGCTGCGCTCTGCAAACACACAAACACATACTCATACTTTTTTCAGTTTCACAACGTGTTCACATACTGATCATTTACTTTAATTGATGGACAAAGACATTTCTCCATAAAAATCTATGTAATAACAAACTTAGCACATTTCTTTTATTCTTTTTTGGGTTTGTTTAAATAGGCTATGACTCATATTTTTGTCTGGTCTTCATTATTATGACTGGCTTCAGTCTAGCGCGAGTTTAAGCACTCTCAAAACAACTCCCGTTATAAACAGTGAAGCTGTGGATCTCTTACTTACATCTGCACTTTATTGTTTATGATGAGAGAATGCAGTCCGCTAGCGCGTGCACTGAACAAAACTCATCTGAACGCCTCTGATTGGCCGCTGCATTCATAAACTCAACAGAATCGTGTGTAATTGGTTGCAATGCAGACATTAGCAGATCTAAATTTAATGTCACAATGCACACTTTTTATTTAATTTTCACTTTATTCGCGACAGCTGTATTAGATTTAGTTAAGTTGTACAGGGGAATTTTTGGTCGCATTTTTTCCCAAGACCCCCGTTAATTTCCGACCAGTGTCCAGGGAAGCCTTGCCCAGCCTTACACACGCTCCACCTGCCACCAGCATCATGAAGTGTACAGCAGATGCGATGGTGTTATCGCCGCTAAATCCCGCTCCCGCTGAATGACAGACCATTACTGCCCGCTCCCACAAACATTCTAATATTGTATATAGTATGCTATCAAGATGCAGGATATTGAAATCGCTTTTGAATGAGCGTTTGCTGTTCACTTTCTCTTTGGATTTGGTGATCTTGTGCACTCTGTGTTAAGGAGCACATCTTACGAGATCAGATAAATGTGAGCCTGCAGCACAAAAGCAGTGTTAAGTCGCTGGGGGATATTTGTAGCAATAGCCAACAATACATTGTATGGGTCACAATTATACATTTCTCTTTTATGCCAAAAATCATTAGGATATTAAGTAAAGATCATGTTCCATGAAGATATTTTGTAAATGTCCTACCGTAAATATATCAAAACGTAATGTTTGATTAGTAATGTGCATTGCTAAGAACTTCATTTGAACAACTTTAAAGATGATTTTCTCAATATTTAGATGGTTTTGCACCCTCAGATTCCAGATTTTCAAATAGTTGTATCTCAGCCAAATATTGTCCGATCCTAACAAACCATACATCAATGGAAAGATTATTTATTCAGCTTTCAGATGATGCATAAATCTCAATTTCAGAAAATTGACCCTTATGACTGGTTTTGTGCTCCAAGATGAGATATTTGTCAGTGAGCTCAGGATCTGTTGAGCAGCAAATCCTCCAGCATGATCTGTCAGTCATCTCTCCTTACTCTCGACCCGAGATCGTCAAATCTCACTCCTGCATGAATTATATTCGACTGAATTGCTTGTATTGAAATACTTTGCATTCTACCGGTGATAAGCTGCTCTAGATGTTCAGTTTTGTGAAGGAGGGCCGCTGGCAGGAAGCCTTGTATAGGTTTGAGTGTGTGTGTCATTGTGTGGTGTGTTTGCCTGTGTGGCGCGCAGCGGAGCCCCAGACACATGCTGACGCCGCTCGTGTCCGTGCTGCTGGAGCTGTGTGAGAGTCCCCAGGCCATCACACGCCTGCTGCGCTGGAGCGGAGAGAGAGACGCCAGCGCACCGCAGCTGCTGCTGCACATCTGGAGGAGAGAGGAGGAGCAGACGGGCGTCTCACGAGACCCACACGGCATGATCACAGGTGCAGACGCCATAAAACAGAGCTATCACAGCCAAGCACCTGTCAAACTAAAACTCTTACTGAAAAACCATGAAATATTTCATTTGTTTCACTGCATGTCATGTGACCATTAAACATATTAACTTCAAATCTCAGGGTTAGGGGGCTCAGAGATTAAAGTGCTCTGTGATTAAAGTGAGCATGAAATCAACATGGAGCTTCTTAATGGAGCCGTCAGTGAACGTGATCGACTCGAAGAGCGTCTCCTCCTGCATCAAGCATAACCTGTTTGTTTCTCTCGACAGTGAAGTGACCAGATGCTCTGTTAAGACTCTCTCTCTCTCTCTCTCTCTCTAATAGATGTGAAGAGGCCGATTGTCTCTCGGCATCAGGATGAATCTTCATCATCATCATCGTCATCACATGACGTCAGTGCTGCTGTCAGAGACGTGTCAGAAAACCTGCGTGCAAACATCTACTGCATCTTCTGCAAACTGGGTACGAGAGAGAACAGTGTGTGTGTTGAATCAATCAATCAATCAATCAGCTATATTTTATGTATAAAGCCCTTTTCCTAACGAATCAATGCAGTTCAAAATGCTTTACAGTCAAAAACAAGCGATTGGCACCAAGTTTAAACAGTAAATGAAGTGAGGTGCAAACGTTGCATACAACAATAACATTAAAACATTTTTGGATGTTGTTGAATGCTTCAGTTTTAGTTATATAAATGACAGTTTGTTTGTTTGTTTGTTTTATTTGTATGTAGTTAATGCTTCTCTGAGTGCAAGAAAAATCAAGGATATGATCTGATCTGCTCATAGATTTGAAAAGATAATGAGCCTGTAGTTTAGTGCAGATTACAGGTTGTTTTCAAAGACATTTAGTAGTTTAAATCAAAGCTTGGAATGAAAGGTGTGTTTTAAAGTAACATCTGTGGTTCTCAATGATGATCTGCAGGATTTGAGCGTCTGTCGGGTTTGAGTGCCGAAGATCACGTCACGCTCAGCATAATCCACCGATACCTGGACTTCAAGGTGAGTGTGTGTGTATGAGTGTATGAGTGTGTGTGTGTGAGTGTGTGTGAGTGTGTGTGAGTGTGTGAATGTGAGTGTGTGAGTGTGTGAGTGTGTGTGAGTGTGTGTGAGTGTGAGAGTGAGTGTGAGTGTGAGTGTGTGTGAGTGT
>NW_015507246.1:68737-72027 GCF_001515645.1 Sinocyclocheilus grahami
GTCATGAACCGGAATGCACAGAGTTCACGCAGAGCTAGACAAGACGAGCGTTCGAGGTTAAAAAGTATATAAATTGTAAATTTTTTAGAAAATAACCGATCGTTTCGCTAGATAAGACCCTTCTTCCTCGGCTGGGATCGTTTAGAGCTCTTTGAAGCTGGATTTAAACTGCATTTTGGAAGCTCAAACTCAGGGGCACCATAGAAGTCCATTATATGGAGAGAAATCCTGAAATGTTTTCCTCAAAAAACACAATTTCTTTACGACTGAAGCAAGAAAGACTTGAACATCTTGGATGACAAGGGGGTGAGTACATTATCTGTACATTTTTGTTCTGGAACAAAAGAGGAAACTCTTTAAATAAAGGCATTTATATCACAGTTTCCTCAAAAATATGAAGCAGCACATATGTTTTCAACATTGATCATAAGAAATCGAGCAGCAAATCAGCATACTATACTGATTTCTGAAGGATCATGCGGCACTGACGACTGCAGTAATGATGCTGGAAATTCAGCTTTGCATCACCGGACGAAATTACATTTTAAAATATATTGCAATAGAAAATAGCTATTTTAAATTGTAACAATATTTCACATTATTACGGTTTTTACTGTATTTTAATCACATAAATGCAGCTTTTGTGAGCATACATTAAACAGCTAAATAAATAAATAATTGAAAGAGTACACATGTGAAAAACTGTATAAGACTTTATCCGGTCAGTGAGTAGGACGTGAAGATACGGGTTGGCTGGCAGGTAAGCAATCCCGGATTATAAAGTAGTAGCCGGCAGCAATAGGCAAAAGAAGATGTGAAGGACGAGGACAGAATGTTGATTGCACATTGTCTCTGGAGGATTTTCTATGCTCCCCTACAGAGGTGACTCATCTCTGTACAGTATCCTATGAATCACACTCATTTAGCATATATTAGCATGCTTATATATCCATAAAAATCTGCATCGGTCTATCCAAAACTTTGCCATGCTAAAATATATATATATTAGTTTCCCATTCATGCTAGATCTATCCCCTTCATACCAATTATTTACTTCAAAGCAATAGTGAAAATAGCATATTTTTTAATATTTTTTGAAGTTCAAATGAACAGCATTTATTTGAAATAGAAGCAATGTAAAATCCGTTACTGTTATTGGTGATCAATTTAATGCATTGTTGCAGAATAACGTATTAATTTTTCAAAAAAATAATAGGTATATTTATTGAATGGTATATTCATATAATGGTACTTTTTTAATACATATATATATATATATAAATGTTCCTGTCACAAGTTTCCCCCGGTTTCACAGACAAGGCTTAAACCTAATCCCAGACTAAAATCTAAATCTGAACTGTTTCAACTGAAAGAAACTTGCTCTGACTGATCTTAAAATATATCAGTGCCTTTATTTTGTTTTAGCTGCATTTAAACTGCATTCTGGAAGTTCAAGCTCAGGGGCACCATAGAAGTCCATTATATGGAGAGAAATCCTGAAATGTTTTGCTCAAAAAACATAATTTCTTTACGACTGAAGAAAGAAAGACATGAACATCTTGGATGAGGGGGTGAGTCCATTATCTGTAAATTTTTGTTCTGGAAGTGAACTACTTCTTTAACGCACTAATTTTGACAGCACTAATAAAAACATTTTGAGCACGTAACGTAGTGCTTGCGATTAGGATGTGAAGAGGCTTTTATCCAGCAGAACAAAGCGTGTTTCTGAAGCGAATCGGTGTTCCTCACAGCTGTGTGAGGTTGTGCAGGAGCTGTGGAGTGAGGCAGCGGCGGTCGTTCCGTCGGATGAAGCGGCGCTGAAGAGTGTGCTGCAGGTCAGTGAAGCCATGGCCGAGAGCGTGCGCTCGCTGCAGCAAAGCATTCTGGGCGAGCGGCAGCAGCAGGAGCTGCAGAAGGAGCAGCGGCTGTATTCAGAGGTAAAGCTTCCCGGCGGCTGTACGTTCTGTACGAGACCGCAGCGACCGACTGACCGCTGTGACTGTGTTCCAGATCCGCTTCACTCATAAGCAGCGAGAGATCGCAGCAGATGCCTGGAAGAGTTACGTGGCCAGAACCTCAAACTACAGCGTCCTGAAGGTCTGAGCCCGACCGCTTTCATCCGCTCGTCTTCTGAGTGACTCTGCATTGATTCTTTTGTGTTTGGCAGGAGTTCAGGCATCTTCGGGAGGAGCGGAGCACCAGCGAACACGACGCAGCATCAGACGCCGAGACGAATGAGCCAGCGCCACTCACTGTATAGAGAGAATATAGCCAACTGAATGCATTTAATACCACATATATGCACTGCTGTTCAAACGCTTGCCATGGTTAAAGGGACAGTTCACCAGAAAATGACAGAATGTTCATATTTGGGTGAACTATCCCTTTAACCAGCATTAGCATGCTAGCGATCACTGCTGGACCAATGGTGGAAAGGACGACTGGATCTCAAGCAGAGCCAAATATGAACGCTGAATGTTAGCATTTGAATAATGGCTAATAAAATCAGATGTCCGAGCCAGAACGCACCTGTGTGTTTACTGAAGGTCAGAGTCTCTGTTTCTCAAGCTGCTGTGATGTACTTGAGTTCCTGACCCAGAAGACTTTTCTTTCTAAAGGAAGCTTTATCTTTAACTCTTTCCCTGCTGTTCTCGCTGTTATACGCTAGGGGGCGCTATCACGCATCTCCTGAATGAGTCTAGAATCCCTAGATCAGAAACACAGACCAGGAAGACGCAGAAACCAGCGCTCTCGGATGTAAGCAGGGCTGGACATGACGGAGTCCGGGGAGTGAAGTTCGAAAGCTGGTTAGGTTTATTTGGAAATTAAAGTGATTTCTATATTTTATCCATTCAAAAGACTACGAAAGCGATCCCAGTTCTGCACATAAACGTGGCGCTGTGTTTATGGTTCGCAGCGCAATGCGTCTTTTGCCATAATATGATGTAATAACAGACTGAGTGTGCAGTGTAGAGAGCGTCACTCATTAAAGTGGAAGTTTGTGAGATCGCCATGAACTAAGGACAGTAACAGCTTTTTAATAATTATAAAGAGTTTGCAAATGTGAAATTGAATTTATATGAGTGCTGTCAAACGATTAATCGTAATTAATTGCATCCAAAATAAAAGTTTTTGTTTACATAGTATATGTGTGTGTGCTGTGTATATTTATTATGTATATATAAATACACACACGTTTATATATTAAATATATTTATATATGATATAAATTATATTAATATAAATATATACATGTACATTTATTCAAAATATATGCTGTATGTGTGTGT
>NW_015507246.1:72037-79537 GCF_001515645.1 Sinocyclocheilus grahami
ATATAAATACACACACATACAGTATATATTTAAGAAAAATTTTATGTTTATTTATAAAATATATTTATGATAAATTATATTAATATAAATATATACATGTAAATATTTTCAAAATATATGCTGTATGTGTGTGTATTTATATATACATAATAAATATACACAGCACACACACATATACTATGTAAACAAAAACTGTTTGACAGCACTAATTTATACTACAGTTTTATACAAAAGTTAATATTAAGTGACTTACATTTTAGGAACACTGTTGTCTATTTTGCTCTATTTCATCAACAAAGCAAAGTCCCAGCTGAGCCGCTGCGCATCTTAAGTCTCTGACACAGCACTGTTTCGTTTATGAATGAATCTTTGCTTTTGAACAAATCTAGTGAGTCAATGATTCAATGACCCATTCACAAAAAGAGTCACTTGCTTCGTTCCTAAATGAATCAGCTGTTTGAATGAATCGACTGAATGAATGAATCAGTGACAAAAACAGTGACTTGCCGCCACCTACTGGCGGTTTCTGTTTCATTTTTAAAGTATATGGAGTTATTTAAATCATTTAAATTTCTATATTCAAAACTTTATATTTAAAACAGTAATCTCATAACATTGTTATTATGAGATGCATTAATGCCACCTCTGAGTCTTGTGAAGAAGTCTGTATATATTCCTTAATGCCACATTTCTGCTCTTCTGTGCCATGCAAAGATTCATCAGCTTTATATTGAGCTGTTTATCACTGTTCGTGCGCTGTGAGGATGTTTAATATCTGTGCTGTGAGTTATTACACGCGCGTTGCGGTTCAGAAAGCAGCGCTATATTGCTCAGAGACAGCGATGTGAGCGCGTGTTAGTGTGCTGTTAGAGTAGCTGATCAATGCTGCAGCACTATATGATCAGAAATACCGAGACTGCTGTTTAACCGAGGCTTTAAAGCAATCTCAGACATCGTTAAGATGAGCAGAAATTAATGTCCAGAAGAGCAGCAGACAATGAATGCAGCAAATCAGTCAGTAAAGGTTAGTTTCAGTTTCATTTCTCTGTAAATGTGTACGATTCTACAGTTTAGTAGAATCGCCTGCGTTTCATCTGCGTCTCCTCTGCGTTTTGCCTGCGTTTCAACTGTTTAGCCTGCGTCTCCTCTGCGTCTCCTCTGCGTTTCATCTGCGTTTCGCCTGCGTTTCAACTGTTTAGCCTGCGTCTCCTCTGCGTTTCATCTGCGTCTCCTCTGCGTTTCATCTGTGTTTCGCCTGCGTTTCGCCTGCGTTTCATCTGCGTCTCGCCTGCGTCTCCTCTGCATCTCCTCTGCGTTTCGCCTGCGTTTCATCTGCGCACTCACAGACACACAAACACACACACATAGACACACAGTTCTCCTCTGCTCTCTGTATCACACACACACTCATAAACAGACACACACACACAAACAAGCACAAACTCTCTCTCTCACGCACACAGACACTCACACACACAAGACACTCACACACACACATAGACATAGACACACAGTTGTCCTCTGCTCTCTGTATCACACACACACACAAACAAGCACAAACTCTCTCTCTCACGCACACAGACACTCACACACACAAGACACTCACACACACACACACACATAGACACACAGTTGTCCTCTGCTCTCTGTATCACACACACGCACAAACTCTCTCTCTCACGCACACAGACACTCACGCACACAGACACTCACGCACGCACACATGCGCACGGATGGAATCGCGGAATTCAGTCTTAAAAACAATGTTCTGTATAACGTGGAATGTCACGGAATTTGTCAAACTTTAAATTAATTAATCAAAAGTATATGATTACACTTGAATGTGGACTAGTATCTGTAAATATTAAGCCACAAAAAGACTAAACATGAGTTCTGCGTGTTTGTTAATGAAGAGCGCAGACGCGTGGTTTTGTTTACTACACACACTCTGAAGCGTGTGACGCTCGCGGAGATATTAGCGACTGTCGTCTCGCTAAATAAGGACATAAATACACGAACATCTCCAGAACTGCTCTGACAGTCACTTCATGAGTATTTTACCGTTCCATTTGAGTAAAACTAGCCTCGTATCACACAGAAATGTAAAAGTATTCACAGCAACCCGTCAAAATAAAAGTTTGGTTTAACTTGAGGACACTGTGACGGAGATATTGTTCAGTAGAATGTGCATAATACTGCTAATACTATTAATACTACTACTAAACTTATTAACTTTTTAAGGAATAATCACACAACATTTCTAACATGTTTTATTGTTAATAGTAAATCCCATTTGTTTGCCAAAAAAATAGTTTTAATTTTCAATAATTCAAAGATAAATTAAATTAATGTATTACGCCTTCATTTGATAACCAGAAAAATGTAAATACACAACAGAATTTCTGAGGGGAAAAAAACATTTCATAAGGCTATTTTAAGAATAAATTTAAATGAAGTTGTTTTTATGCATTCAAATGATTAGACATGCACAAACAGAGAATTTGGTAACAATAAAAAATACTGTGAGTAAAAAATAAAACATTTCATAGGGCCCTAAACATGTAGTTTTTGTTTTTAACTTTTAAGTTTCATGATTGTAATTAATTAGACATGCTTTTCGATTAATAAAATGTAATTTAACCGTTAAAAAGGAGTCCAGAAAAAACGTCAGGAAATGTTCCGTTAGTCCCCCCCCAGGGGAAACAACTGCTTAAATTACACTCAATTACGTTTTTATAATAATAATGTTACATCATAATATTTTTACTTTGTTTAATTTTTTAAAAATATAAACGTTTAAATGGTATCTGTCATAAAAACTTCACGAATTTATTCAAACATAAATTAAACATTGAAGAACAGTAATATTTATAATGAATATGTTATATGGTGCATATATTACGTAGAATGCCTCTCTCTACAGTTTATTTTTCTATCTGACTTGAGTTTATGGTCACGAATATGTTTTTCTGAGGTAAATGTGACGTTACGTGGCATTGTTTACAAGGCGTTATATTGAAGTCTTTGCGCGGCTGAAACACTGATTGAGAGATTACACGAGACGGGATACGGATTGTAAAGTTGTACTTTCTTTTAACTTACCTTCGGATGTTTAGTCAAGTTTATTTTGTGCTATAACTAGTAATAAAGCGGAGGAGATGATCAGTTCACTGAGGCGCTACAGCGATCACTCCACATTAAACAGCGCCAAAACTGCATTTATTGTTTGAATACTGCAATACAACAGACAGAATTTGAAATCGGAGACTGTTTCATATTAAAAGTACCAAAGCACAAAGCTTAGGTGCCCTTCAATGTTCCGTCCATTAAGGCGAGACAAAAACATGAATAACGTAACTGAAAACAGGCCAGACTAATCGATTCTTGGGATTTAAGAATCAATATCGTTTCGTAAAAATGAGAATCGATTGAAATCGCGAGATCAGTATTTTTTTACCCAGCCCTATTGGTGTCTGTCTGTGTGTGTGTCTCTGTCTGTGTGTGTGTCTCTGTCTGTCTGTGTGTCTCTGTCTGTCTGTGTGTGTGTGTGTGTGAGATGAACATGTTCGGTTGGAGCCCTTAACAGCGCAGCACGTTCGAGGATGTCCGGGACGCGGAGGACGCTCTGCTCAATCTGGACCGGAAGTGGGTCTGTGGACGGCAGATCGAGATCCAGTTCGCTCAGGGAGACCGCAAGAGTGAGTGCTGACCCGGTCTGAGAGGACACTGTGTGTCTGGGAGCGACGAGATATCAATGCAGAATCGATTAGTGGATCGATCTTCTGAATGCATGGCGGTTCTCTCTGGAATGGATTCTGAGCTTATACTGTAACAGCAGATGGCGCTCTACTTTAGTTTTTATCCACACACTCAAACACTCATGAAGAAGAGCTGAAGAGCGCTTGTGCGTTCAGCTGAGTCTGTAATTTCTCCTGGGCTCAGAATGCTTTTATGAGGCCAGATTAATGTAAACTAGAGGCTGACTTTTTTTGGTAATCCCGCGGGATGGGAATCAAAATCACTATTAATCACGTGATTGGGACGGGACAGGAAAACATGTCAGCGGGAGCGGGCGGGACCGGGAATCGTAATAACACTGATACCCAACTTTATACACAAATATACCTTTATATGAATAAACTATAAACTCTACTTTCAAATGAAAAAAAAAATCTAATAGAAAATGTGTTAGCGTGGATGATTTACATGAAATTTAATGTGTGCAATGTACACTGCATTGTTTAAGCTGGCTTTCCGTTCAATAAAATAACAAAAATCTACTTATTGGATTTTTATTCAACTAAAATGGAATTGAGTTCAAAATTAAAACATAGAGTTTATTTATATAAAGGTATATTTGTGTATAAAGTTGGGTATCAGTGTTATTACGATTCCGGTCCCGCCCGCTCCCGCTGACATGTGTTCCTGTCCCGTCCCAATCATGTGATTAATAGTGATTTTGATTCCCATCCCGCGGGATTCCTGAAGAAATGTCAGCCTCTAATATGCATCAGACGCTCAGCCAACGGTGTGTGGACGTGACGTCTGAGGCTGAGACTATTCACAACCTAGCTCAGAATCGACTCCAGAAAGAATCGGCATGCATTGGGAAAACCTCCAGAATCATTCCTCGATTCGCGATGCATGGATTTATTTTCCCAGGCCTAAGTGTGACCGAGCTCTCTTGTGTTTGTCAGCGCCGGGGCAGATGAAGACCAAAGAGCGGCAGTCGCCACGCAGCCACTCGCGATACGATGACTACGATCGGCGCAGACGCTCACGCAGCCGCGACAGACGCAGGTCTCGCAGCCCGTCCTACGACAGGCGCCGCAGACGATCCCAGAGCCCTAGAGAGTGAGCGAGTGAGCGTCTCAGCATCTTCACTGCTGTGGATCAGGACACTGACCTTGTGCTTCTCCCAGCAGGTCCAGAGGAGGAACACACCGCAGACGCAGCCGAGAACACGACAGGTAGATTCTCACCCGGGATCATAGCTGATTGATCTGGAACTCAACTAACTCTTTATTATTATTATTTATACCATGATCTACCTGAATACTGGATTCTGATTGGCTGGCAGGTATGCAGTAAAACCGTTTAATGCACAGGTAGTTCCAAGTCGGTTTAATCACCGTTCTATATTAATGCGCTGCTTTTATTGATGCACACGCACACGCACACGCACACTCACACTCTGTGTGTGTGTGTGTGTGTGTGTGTGTGTGTGTGAGATGAACATGTTCGGTTGGAGCCCTTAACAGCGCAGCACGTTCGAGGATGTCCGGGACGCGGAGGACGCTCTGCTCAATCTGGACCGGAAGTGGGTCTGTGGACGGCAGATCGAGATCCAGTTCGCTCAGGGAGACCGCAAGAGTGAGTGCTGACCCGGTCTGAGAGGACACTGTGTGTCTGGGAGCGACGAGATATCAATGCAGAATCGATTAGTGGATCGATCTTCTGAATGCATGGCGGTTCTCTCTGGAATGGATTCTGAGCTTATACTGTAACAGCAGATGGCGCTCTACTTTAGTTTTTATCCACACACTCAAACACTCATGAAGAAGAGCTGAAGAGCGCTTGTGCGTTCAGCTGAGTCTGTAATTTCTCCTGGGCTCAGAATGCTTTTATGAGGCCAGATTAATGTAAACTAGAGGCTGACTTTTTTTGGTAATCCCGCGGGATGGGAATCAAAATCACTATTAATCACGTGATTGGGACGGGACAGGAAAACATGTCAGCGGGAGCGGGCGGGACCGGGAATCGTAATAACACTGATACCCAACTTTATACACAAATATACCTTTATATGAATAAACTATAAACTCTACTTTCAAATGAAAAAAAAAATCTAATAGAAAATGTGTTAGCGTGGATGATTTACATGAAATTTAATGTGTGCAATGTACACTGCATTGTTTAAGCTGGCTTTCCGTTCAATAAAATAACAAAAATCTACTTATTGGATTTTTATTCAACTAAAATGGAATTGAGTTCAAAATTAAAACATAGAGTTTATTTATATAAAGGTATATTTGTGTATAAAGTTGGGTATCAGTGTTATTACGATTCCGGTCCCGCCCGCTCCCGCTGACATGTGTTCCTGTCCCGTCCCAATCATGTGATTAATAGTGATTTTGATTCCCATCCCGCGGGATTCCTGAAGAAATGTCAGCCTCTAATATGCATCAGACGCTCAGCCAACGGTGTGTGGACGTGACGTCTGAGGCTGAGACTATTCACAACCTAGCTCAGAATCGACTCCAGAAAGAATCGGCATGCATTGGGAAAACCTCCAGAATCATTCCTCGATTCGCGATGCATGGATTTATTTTCCCAGGCCTAAGTGTGACCGAGCTCTCTTGTGTTTGTCAGCGCCGGGCCAGATGAAGACCAAAGAGCGGCAGTCGCCACGCAGCCACTCGCGATACGATGACTACGATCGGCGCAGACGCTCACGCAGCCGCGACAGACGCAGGTCTCGCAGCCCGTCCTACGACAGGCGCCGCAGACGATCCCAGAGCCCTAGAGAGTGAGCGAGTGAGCGTCTCAGCATCTTCACTGCTGTGGATCAGGACACTGACCTTGTGCTTCTCCCAGCAGGTCCAGAGGAGGAACACACCGCAGACGCAGCCGAGAACACGACAGGTAGATTCTCACCCGGGATCATAGCTGATTGATCTGGAACTCAACTAACTCTTTATTATTATTATTTATACCATGATCTACCTGAATACTGGATTCTGATTGGCTGGCAGGTATGCAGTAAAACCGTTTAATGCACAGGTAGTTCCAAGTCGGTTTAATCACCGTTCTATATTAATGCGCTGCTTTTATTGATGCACACGCACACGCACACGCACACTCACACTCACACTCACACGCACACTCACTCACTCACACACACACACACACACACCACTCACTCACTGTCTCACACACACACACATCACCCACTCTCTCACACACACACACGCTCACTTGCGCTCGCTCACTCACACACACACATCACTCACTCTCTCTCACCCACACACACGCTCACTTGCGCTCGCTCACACACACACACTCACGCTCACTTGCGCTCGCTCACTCACACACACACACACATCACTCACTCTCTCACACACACACACACACTCACTACACACACACACACACACACACATCTCTCTCTCTCACACACACACACGCTCACTCGCGCTCGCTCACTCACTCACACACACACACACTCACACTCACACACACACACACACTCACTACACACACACACACACACACACATCTCTCTCTCTCACACACACACACGCTCACTCGCGCTCGCTCACTCACTCACACACACACACACTCACACTCACACACACACACACACTCACTACACACACACACACACACACACATCTCTCTCTCTCACACACACACACGCTCACTCGCGCTCGCTCACTCACTCACACACACACACACTCACACTCACACACACACACACACTCACTACACACACACACA
>NW_015507246.1:86098-95542 GCF_001515645.1 Sinocyclocheilus grahami
CACACACACACACGCTCACTTGCGCTCGCTCACTCACACACTCACTCACACACACACACGCTTGCTTGCTCGCTCACTCACACACTCACTCTCGCGCGCACACACACTCACACACACACTTATCAACACTTCCCCGCAACTAGGGATGCTCATTTTAACCGGTTAACCATGAACCGACAGTAAGAATTTTGACCGATTAATACAGTCAGTTAAACCGTTTAAAAGTCATTTAATAGTTTTGTTTTGTTTTTGCAGCAGTTTATCAAAGTATTTTAAAACGTCTGCCGCATAGTTAAAATATGCTACGCATATAAAATAAAATTGCGTTTCTGAGAGAAAAAAAACCCCCATAAGTCTTATTAGATTCAGAAATAGACCTAATGAGACGCAAACGTTTACAAACATTATAAATATAGCTAGGCTATTTTAGTTCCCCTCGCTCCACAGCAAATCCTTTCAATTAACAGTATTCAGAAAAGAATGAATGAAATCTAGGCTATAAACAACAAGCCAAAATGAATTAATTTAGGCTGAAGTGAAACTGAAACCTGTCGGGTCTCTCATTCGACACAAATCCAAATGTTTCCTTATTCGTGATATATTTGAGTGCCAAAAATATTATTTATGTAAACCTGGTTTTGTACTTCACTCGCGTTGCAATATCCAAACAAAATGTTTTGCATAACATCACGGCGGTGCGGTGATAACGCTTAACGACACAGATTGTACACATTTAACCTGAGCAGTGTGTTTTTCTGTATGCTTGACTGACTGTATTGTATGATGATGAACAGACTGCATTGACGTTAGAAATGCTTAACTGTGTGCGCATGCGGGGCCGGCACAATCACTTAAAGTTCCACTTGAACAGTGGAAACGGCTAATCTAAAAATGTTTTCAGACATTTCTCTCATCATAATTCACGTTCATTCGTACTGTTCACGATACGCATTAGTGTTGGGCGATATGCTCCATAGTCATATCATCCGATCGTCAGCCCGCCGATCTGCTTTATTTATTTACTTAGTTTCATAGCCAGAGAGTAAGGCTAAAAGCAGCCTAATATTGGTGTAATCTATTAACTAATTAAAAAATATTATGTACATATGTATGTCATGTCATAATATTTTTAATACAGTATCTCACAGAAGTGAGTACACCCCTCACATTTTTGTAAATATTTTATTATATCTTTTCATGTGACAACACTGAAGAAATGACACTTTGCTACAATGTAAAGTAGTGAGTGTACAGCTTGTATAACAGTGTAAATTTGCTGTCCCCTCAAAATAACTCACACACAGCCATTAATGTCTAAACCGCTGGCCACAAAAGTGAGTACACCCCTAAGTGAAAATGTCCAAATTGGGCCGTTTTCTAAAAAAGAAAGTGAAAGTTGTTTTCTATGCTTACTATTTCTTGCTTCACTGTTACAGAACAGTTTGAACTATTTCAGAACAGTGTAATGTAGTGGATGTCTCATTTCTTCAGAATTGTTATTTCAAGTTACTTTTCTTGTTGTTGTTGTTTCTCCTCTGTTCTTCATGGTGGAAAATGTTACTGGAAGTCACCAAAAGTTGAATCTTTCACACAGAAATCCTGAAAATGCACACGTTTTTGGTAGTTATCAGGATGATGTTGGTTTGAAATGGATCAGTGAAAGCATTTTTATATTTTATGAGCATTTTTTTTTTTATCACTTTGCCTTTTTGTCGTTTAACTCTTTCCCCGCCAGCGCTTTTTGAAAAATGTTGCCAGCCAGAGTTTTTGCTGATTTTCATGGCCCCCAGAATAGTTTGTTGAATGAATATCTGAACATGCAGCACACCAAAATAAAGATCGGAGCCTCTACTTTTAAACACAAATCTGTTTTATTCTAGCTTCAAGCATTGTTTTTTTATCAACACTTGAGTGTAGGTAGGTTTCATAAAAAAAGCGACATTTTGAGCAAAAAGCTGAGAAAATCGCATTATCAAATACTATCTGGATCATATTCAGTAATATTATCACAGCAAAGCTGCAGTAGATGGCTTCCATCAGCGCTCCCAAAGCTTCACAGACCTTCACCACTTCCAGGATCCACATTTCACTCGGGAACATTAGGCAGTTTTCATTTATATATGCGGTTATTGTTGATGATCTCATTATTATTCATATGCATATGCTTACATCTGAGATCACTGGTTTCTGCGTCTTCCTCGTCTGTGTTTTTGATTGAGTGATTCTAGACTCATTCAGGAGATGCGTAATAGCACCCCCTAGCATATAACAGCGAGAACGTTCCGTGTTTGGCGGGGAAAGAGTGAAGGACCCTTGTGTAACTCTTTTAAATGTAACTCTTAATGCACTTTATCTGTGTGTCTGTCATGTGACTCTATTCTAACTCTTCTGAACGGTCATGTGACTCCCGCAGGCCCAGGCCGTCTGCACGTGACCGTAGCCGAAGCCCCGCCCACTCCAAGAGAAGGGGCGGAGCTCAGTCGCGCTCCAGGTCCAAGTCCAGCAGCCCGCGGGAAACCAGCCAGCTCCACACAGAGAGTCCGGACGCCGCTGAGGAGAAGACGCAGACGCGCTCCCCGTCCCGCTCCAGATCCCGCTCCAGATCCCGCTCCTGGGCCGGACGCAAGTCCTGGGGGCATTAGAGTCCATGCAAACCTGTTTAGGTTTTGTCGTTTGCGTGAATGTCTGCGAGTGACAGCCGTCTGTCTGTTTCTTTTAATACGGAGGCAATCAAAGCATCGCCTGTTTTAGCACACGCATCTGCTAGCGGCTGCAGTGTTAGCATTGATGATGTCTGTGTGGTTTAGTTTACAAGCGCAGCTGCGCAGAATGAGAGATGAAAATCACCTCAATATTTTTGTAAGAGATTTTTGTTTTAGTTGATCAGTAATGGCCATCCATTTAAAACGGTCTTCCACGAGTGTCTCGGATGTGTTTTATTGTGAAATCTGCAGGCCTTTTACATGTAACCTCAGAATGAAATAAATTTCTTGTGCATCAGTATGTTTTCCAGTTTATCCTCAGATCTGGATTCCTAATCATTGTGAAGTATATGAAGCTGGTTTGGCACAATGTGTGCTTGTGGGTTTGGTTTGGAGTAATAATTACAAAGGAATCATCGCATGTTGTGACTTCAGCCTTCTGATTGAGTTTCCAAAACTTAAATTGAGTTCACCCTGATCTTGCCATTTACTCGCCCTCATGTTTTTCCAAATCTGTTCACTCTTTATACTAAAGGTTCCAGAAGAGGGGTTTTCACAGTGAGGCCACGGCAGAAACGGGTTTAGTTCCTAAAGAACCTTTCATTGCTCAGTTCATAGAACAACCACTTTTTGTCTTGGTGTGAAGAATATTTTAATAAATCCAAAGAACCTTTCCCCACAATAAAGAACTTTTATTTGGAAATTGATGCCACAGATTTGAGTGTCGCAGAAAAGATTTTTTGAAAAATGTTTGTTTTCCCATATAAAAAAAAAAATCATACCATGTACTATATACAGTTGTATACAACATATGAAAGTCAAAATATAATCTTTTGTGTTGTATGGAAGAAAGGCTTCTGCAGGTTTGGAACGGCATGATGGGGATTATAGTCTTGCTTCTCATCTCTGTCCTGTGCTTTGAGGTGTTTTCTGCACGAGTGCTCTTTGATGACACGTGTCAAATAAACCTAGCCCTGACCCTGTGACCCTTCAGCATTAGATGATCATCATCGTTAGTGTGTAAGAGCAGCTGCTGCCAAATCAATGAACCTGCTCGCACGCCACCGAAATCCATCCCACAATCCACGGGACTCCTGATTGGTCGAGAGCTGCCGAAGCACCGCCCCTGCGCTCTCTGGCCATCGATAGGTCAATGACAGGTTTAAAAACATCGACAGACACCGGCTTGAGGGAAAACCTTGATTGGATTCTGAGAGCAGTTCATGTATGAAATCGGACATGACGGATTGATCGTTAATTATGATACTAGGCATCGACAGATGGAGAGCTAGTTACTCACAGCGCTGTTGGTCACTCACATGCTTGAGGAACAGCAGAACCCGAGTCTCTTCAGTCATTAATTAACCTAGGCCTGGTTTCACAGACAGGGCTTAGTCTGAGCCAGGATTAGGCCATAGTTCAATTAGGACATTTAAGTCATTTTTATAAACGTGCCTTAGAAAAAAAACATTACTGGTGTCCATCTCGAGACAAAACAAAGGCATTGCTATATTTTAAGATCAATCCGTTCAAGTTTCTTTCAGTTGAAACAGCTCAGACTTACATTTTATTCTGGGACTAGGCCTAAGCCTTGCGTGTGAAACCGGGGGCATAACTGCTCTGAGTTACGTGATCTCATCAGTGCAGTGTCACGCTACATCAGGACCGTCTCCTCCTCGTCCAGTTGACCCGCAGGCCTTTACAGAAGCACAGCAACACATCGCATTGATTACTTTTGCCGGGATATAAAGTTAGCAGCGACCTAGATATCAAACTACAGCGTCCAGTCGAATGAAACACAGCCGCCTCTTTCAGATCATTGTTAGATGCGTTTTGATCATGCCGTCAACATGATTAGCAGTTTTTCCTCGTTCTGCGATTTTTATATCTTTTAGAGGAGCAACTTTCTCAAATGGTGAGTGTTGAGTTATATGTGACCCTGGAGCACAAAAGCAGTGTTGAGTCGCTGGGGGATATTTGTAGCAATAGCCAACAATACATTGTATGGGTCACAATTATACATTTCTCTTTTATGCCAAAAATCATTAGGATATTAACCGTAATTATCCTACCGTAAATATATGAAAACTTAATGTTTGATTAGTAATATGCATTGCTAAGAACTTCATTTGAACAACTTTAAAGATGATTTTCTCAATATTTAGATTTTTTTGCACCCTCAGATTCCAGATTTTCTAATAGTTGTATCTCAGCCAAATATTGTCCGATCCTAACAAACCATACATCAATGGAAAGCTTATTTATTCAGCTTTCTTTTCTTTTTAATTACCCTTATGACTGGTTTTGTGGTCACATTTAGTATTTCTGGTCTGTGAGATTTGTG
This sequence comes from Sinocyclocheilus grahami, assembly GCF_001515645.1. Lineage (NCBI taxonomy): Eukaryota > Metazoa > Chordata > Actinopteri > Cypriniformes > Cyprinidae > Sinocyclocheilus > Sinocyclocheilus grahami. Next base: position 91,145 of record NW_015507246.1, read on the forward strand.
AGAAGTGTATGGGTTGAGTTGTCGTCTCATCCGCAGCAGTGATGTCCGTGTGAGGATGGGTGACTGGAACTTTCTGGGAGGGATTCTGGAGGAGGTTCACATCCACTCCACTATGGTGGGGAAGATCTGGCTCACCATCCTCTTCATCTTCCGCATGCTGGTGCTGGGTGTGGCGGCTGAGGACGTGTGGAACGACGAGCAGTCCGACTTCATCTGTAACACGGAGCAGCCCGGCTGCCGCAACGTCTGCTACGACCGCGCCTTCCCCGTCTCCCTGATCCGCTACTGGGTCCTGCAGGTCATCTTCGTGTCCTCGCCCTCGCTGGTCTACATGGGCCACGCCATCTACCAGCTGCGCGCCCTGGAGAAGGAGCGTCACTGCAAGCGTGTGGCGCTCCGGCGCGAGCTGGAGACGATGGAGGCAGAGCTGGCGGAGGCTCGGCGGCGGGGGGAGCGGGAGCTGCGGCAGCTGGAGCAGGGGAAGCTCAACAAGGCTCCGCTCCGGGGCCCGCTGCTGCGCACATACCTGGCACATGTGGTGACCCGCTCCGTGGTGGAGGTGGGCTTCATGACGGGCCAGTACCTGCTGTACGGGCCCAAGCTCCAGCCTCTGTACAAGTGCGAGCGGGAGCCGTGTCCCAACGTGGTGGACTGCTTCGTCTCGAGGCCCACGGAGAAGAGCGTCTTCATGGTGTTCATGCAGGGCATCGCCGCCACCTCGCTGCTCCTGAGCCTGCTGGAGATCCTGCACCTGGCCTACAAGAAGCTGAGGAAGGGGTTTCTGGACTACTGTCCGCCGCTGAGAGACGACGATTGTGGCGCCGAGAGGAACTCGCTGCTACATCAGGGGCGTAAAGCCACTGTCCCAACAGCAGCCGGTGGATTCGCTCCGCTCCTGGAGAAACAGGGCAACGGACCCGCGTACCCCGCACTTGTTAACCCCTCGTCTGCGTTCGTGCCCATCCAGGTGCGACAGGAGAACAAGGACATAATTTCCAGTCTGCTGGAGTGCAACAGCAATCCCAACAACCCCTGCAGTGAGACTCGATCCCCAGCAGCGCAGACTCGGCTCCCGGTGGAGTCCCAGCGCTCTCTAACGGATCCGCGCAAGCAGCGGCGAAACTGTGGCACGGCGGTGGAAGGGAACGGCTCGGACAGCACAGACTCCAAGCCCAGCTCCGGCTCACGGCAGCACGGATCCGCAGGGAATCCCACCGACTCACCCAACGGACAACGAGCTTCACTAACGAGCGGCAGCAGACGAGCCGCCAGCGACCTGCAGATCTGAGGCTCTGTGTGCCTCTCTCACAGGAATCAGTTTGGATCAAAGGGATGGCTCAGTCAAAAATGACCATTCTGTCATCATTTACTTGCCCTCATGACGTTCCAACCAGGGCTGTTTTGCTGGGTTATAGGGGCTTCATTTGGAGTAAATAAATAAAACAGGACAATGATAGATATTACTGAATTCACAGCAAATGCAACAAACTTAATAATGCCGTTTTGTCCCATAGAAATGCACCTGACAGTAAATGTATTGCTGATAAATGCTGTCATCATTTCCTCAGCCTCGTGTGATTCCAGACCTGCATGACGTACTTTCTTCTGTGGAACACAAAAGATATTTTGTAGAATGTTACCAAACCATTTTGGTTACCCTTGATTTCTACTGTATGTCTTTTATGTTCCACAGAAGAAAGACATTCTTACAGGTTTGGAATGACATGATGCTGAGTAAATGATGACAATTTAAATGTTTGGGTGAACTATCCCTTTAAGATATTTAATATTTGTAACTAGTAAACATCTAATTTATATAAGACACTGCTATTTATATTTAATCATGCTCTTACTGAATTAACATTTTACTTAATTTAAAGTGAATTACAGTAAACATCTAAAGAGAAAGATGTTTAGAATTAGTATTAGTAAGATGGTGGTCACAAGAAGTAAAAGCATCGTCCTCATTAACATGGTTATCCCATATGGATTTTAAACTAAACAATAAGTAATAATAAACTATGAATTTTTTTTTTAAACATGATACAAAAACATCTTATTGAATATTGGGGAATATTTTACTTTTATATAAGTAATAACAGTAACACTTATAATAAATACATTTCTGCCAGAACAACAGGCTGTTTGTACAGTGTTAGTAACTGCAAGGTAAATGGCTATAGTGCTGAATTGATAATTGTTTTACCTCGTGTGAGTTGATCAGTAAGATCAATCAGCAATGCATATAGCATACAGTCAGAGCACCAAATACATACTATCTGTCGTCCACCAACATAATATAGCTGAGTGCAAAAAAATAAAAAATGCTATCTTGCAGATTCTGTGATTTTATACAAACCTGCACACTAAACTGTGTATTAAAGCAAAGATACAAAGATGGGGATTATTTCCCACAATCCAGTGCTAATCATGAGAGGTCAGCCAACTGACAATTAATTTGATCAATTACTTGCACCATTTTATTTTACGTTTCCAAAAAGAACAGAACATTATGTCATGCACTTTAAGCAATATAAAATATAACTGTTAGACCTGCATTACTGATTTACTTATCCCTGCTTGAGTAGTCTTGGGTGAATAGAAGGCTCAATGGGACTACTGTGATAGCTTAAACTTGCTGTGCATTTTTTATAATAAAAAAGCCCCAATACTTTATATTAAAGCACCATGGTCTAAATTAAAGTCTTGTTTTAGCGTGGTCTGCAAGTGTACAACTTACGTTAAACAGAGCTATAGTTTGTAGTTTTATAAATCACTAAACATCAGGAGAACAGTGCAAAAAAATGCTTTTATTAAATATCAGGCACAATTTGGCTGAACAACAAAAAAATTCACCTTTTATACGTGTATTACAAAACGAACTGAAAGACTTCCACTGATGTGAAGTGGTGTGGAGTTATTCTGTTCCGCCGCCCTGCAGCAACTGTAATTCACACAAACACAACCCGCATGTGATCACAGCACGGTTTATACGAGTCCGAGTGAAGCGCTGTAGTAGTGTGTGTGTAAGATCTCACCCGGCTCCTCAGCTCTTTGTTCTCCTCCATCAGCTGATCATATTTCTGCTGTAAAGAGTTCAGCTCCAGCCGCAGACTCTCGGCATCTTCTGCCTCGGGTCCGACGCCCAGCTGATGCTTGATGAAGCTGATGGGTGGCTTAGTTAAGGCTGCGTAACCTGGGTTAGTGAAGGTTAGGTTAACATGCCGTGACGCTGAAATGGTGCCAGAGCTGAGATCTTCCACTGAGCGAACCGTGTAAATGACCACAATTACTCTCAGTGAGATTTATACATCATCTGGAATCTGAGGGTGCAAAAAAATCTAAATATTGAGAAAATCATCTTTAAAGTTGTTCAGATGAAGTTCTTAGCAATGCATATTACTAATCAAACATTAAGTTTTGATATATTTACGGTAGGACATTTACAAAATATCTTCATGGAACATGATCTTTACTTAATATCCTAATGATTTTTGGCATAAAAGAAAAATCTATAATTTTGACCCATACAATGTATTGTTGGCTATTGCTACAAATATTTTTTGTGCTGCAGAGTCACATATAAGAGAGATCTAGTTTTGTTTTGCATCAAATATGATCGTGTTTCATGGCCTCTGCAACTTGAGGTCTAAAAGTGCAGTTTCACTAGTGAACAAAGAGTCCAGTGTCGATCATCAATAATGCAGAAATCACCTGTCAGTCAGCGCAGTGAACCCGTGTCAAATCTTTTCATCACGTGAATTCCTACAGTGTTTTGGCCCAGCAGTGGTAATGTGACCACACTTTCCCCCGCTTTCACAGACACGTCAGTGCCATTGTTCTGTCTCACGATGCACACCTGTAACTTTTCATCTAAGGCATTTTCATAAAAGCTGCTTAATAATATTTAACTAAGGCCTAGTCCTGGCTTAAACAAAGCCCTTTCTGTGAAACTGGGCCTTTAAGGGTTAGTTCACCCAAACATCAAAATCCAGTCATCATTTACTGCCCTTCTTTCTTTTTCAGACCACAAAGCAGAAATGTAAAGAAACGTCAATGTAATACCAATGCATGCCATCAGCATAAAGCTAGGTAAAGATGCAGAAGTGTCTCGAGTCGTATATTCCCAGCGTTCTGCTGTGTGTGACAGGATTTGGTGAAAAACAAACTGGAATGTAATGCATTATTTAACAAATATCCTGTCCTTGGCCGTTGGTTTCTGTAAATCAGAGCTTCTCCCAAAGCACCGCACATTTAACACAGCCAGGTCACGTCTGTACTAACGAGCTGATGAGTTTTATCAGGTGTGTTAAACGAGGAGACATAAAACATGCTGTGGTTTGAGCCCAGGACAGGAGTAGTTATTACGATTCACGGAATGTCATTATTTTTGATTGA
>NW_015507247.1:0-442 GCF_001515645.1 Sinocyclocheilus grahami
CAACATTGATAATAATCAGAAATGTTTCTTGAGCAGCAAATCAAATTGTAATGTTTTCTGAAGATCATGTGACACTGAAGACTGGAGCAATGATGCTGGAAATTCAGCTTTGATCACAGAAATACATTACACATTACACAGAAACTTTTTTTATTTGTAATAATATTTCACAATATTGCTGTTTTACTTTATTTTGATTAAATAAATGCAACCTTGATGAGCAGAAGTGATTTATTTCAGAATCATTAATAAGTGTGCAATGTTTCCAAACTTTTTGCAGGTATTTTAATAATAACAATCCTATTAATACTTTATTTATATGATATTATATTATAATGCTAATTATTATCATGATTATTATGTGCTGTTTTTATTTTTAAAGGACAATCATATGTATTATTACAATATAAGATATATCTTTTAATGTGATAATATATATATA
>NW_015507247.1:452-3075 GCF_001515645.1 Sinocyclocheilus grahami
TTTTGGGGGGGCGTGGTCAGATTTTCCTGCTTTTTTGTCTCTAGATTTCTGTAAAGCCTGAGCATTACAGAAATCCCTAAAAATGTTCTGTTTTTTGTTAAATTGGTAGCTGACTCTTGCTAATCCCACTTTAAAACTGTTACTGACGTTCCTGCCTCAGCAATCTGCTGTGCTCTCAGACAAGCTTTGCTCATCTAATCTAAATCTAAAGTCCTGTGTGTGTTTGGTTGGTTGTTTTAAACTGAGTTTTACAGAAATGCTTATAAAACACTGCAGCAGATACATATTATTTTCACATTTCCAAATCTTTAAATAAATCCTGAAGTGCATGCTGTGCATTAGACTCTATGTGCCGCTCTTATTTTGCAGTGGACAAATAGAAATGCTACAAGGTAAACTGTTTATCACTTAACATTAATTCATTTGCTTACTGTCAGGTCAGAGCAGAGATGATTGTAACTTACAGGAGCATGTAAAGGAGTAAAGATGTTAGTGTCACTTTCAACTCATGGTCTGTATAAAGTGAGGCTTTTCTCTTTAGATTTGACTGTGATGTGTGTTTGCCTGGATTCACTTTCACAGTCTCAGCAGTTTTTCATCATAATATCTGTGCTCTGTGTTTGATTCTCTCAGGAGAGGAGACTCTCTGTCTGTGAGACTTGCTCAGAATAGATTTGCCGTTCATGAACGTAACAAACCCAGGGGTCTGAAGAGAAGAAGTAAGTGACGCATAATTAGATAAAAACACAATGGACAGTAATTCTTTATAGTAACATGTATGCTGTGATTTCTCAGCTGACGTCCCAGAACAAACCAGACCGCAGTCGTTACAGCGGGAGACGTATCTGATCTCCTGTTACAGTCACAGCAGGGAATAATGTTCAGTGATCAGCAAACTTACATGCTTGTGTCTTTTATCATTACATCATAACCTTACACAGACTTCACAATATCTACTGTAACTGCAGATTTCATAGTCTTGAGTATTTGGTGTAGGGTTTGTGAACACTACATTGTTAGAAGATTGTATGTTTGTATTACAGAAAATATTTGATGTTCTGCTGTAGAATTTGTTCCTATTGGTTTGGATAATTAATAACTAGGAATTGTAAAATAGAATGTCTTATTTCTAAGAATTTCAGAGTTCACTTTGTTCTGTTGTTCCAGTGTAAAAATACTGAAATATGTACTGTTCATTGTTTGTTAACTCTGGTCAAACAGACAGTATACTTTACTCTGGAGCAGTTTAACATTTAATATGTACAGTATATATATGTATATACTGTGTGTATGTCAAGAGTTTGTCCTAAAGGAAAGTGAACTAGTTTTGTCAGGAGAGACTAAATATTTGTTCTATTAAATGAAATTAAGGACACATTTTCAGTCACTTGTCTTGTACTTATGAATTTAAATAAAATCCTAAAATGAAAAGAATATTTAATATAAAACTGAATATGGCCATATTTCACTATTATACCAAATGTTAGGGCTTGTATTATTTCTAGTAAACAGAGTTAAATTATTAGATTTTTAGTCATTTATACATGTCTTACCAGAAAGAGAAAATACACAAGCAATAAGTTACTATTTCTGAATTTCAAAATACACAGTTATGATGATCTATATTAAATCTATGTCTGAGAAGCTCGACGGCTCAGGATATATAAGCCCATCACTGAAAATCTTACATTGATTTTTCTTGGTTTTCGGTGGTGTATAAACATGATCTATTTTCTTAATGTCCTTTAGATTAAAAACCTTCACACTCCATTCCTACTACGTTGTTTTGTAAAAGTATTATTTGTCAGTAAATTGCGTATCATTTTGCTTGTAAATGTATCATCTTATCAAAATCTGACTCATTGTTAATGATGGTAAATGAGGAACATTATTCATGTCTTACACACAGAGACACCGGAAGAGATGAAAATATTCATATATTCATAGATCAGTTACATCACAGAATTAAACTCTTATTAAACACAGTTTGAAATACAGAAACTAAAGTGGAGCTGAATTATTATCTTATATGATCCAATTACACACATATGAGGCCTGCTACTGAACTTTAAAGATTCAAGTAAAAAGACACTCACAATAGTCTAATGTCTGCAGTTTACAATGTGTATCATCCTTCAGATCAGAGAGTAACTTCACATCAGAGTCTCCTAGTTTATTCAGAGACAGACTCAGGTGTCTCAGGTGTGAGGGGTTTGATCTCAGAGCTGAAGCCAGAGCAGCACAACCTTCATCTGTGACGCCACAATCTCTCAACCTGTAGAGAACAATGACACACTCTTCACTCTCTCAGATCAGATCAGATCAGTTTAACAGGTTAAAAACAAGACTAACTTTGATTCAGAAGTCACAATTCTATACAGACTATTAAATATTTCTCACAGGACATACAGATAATAATAGGAAATTCAAAGAGCTTTCAACACATGTGCTTCAAAAATCCCAATTTACATCAGATCTTTAATAATAAGAGCAAAGATGATCTTCATGTATGCGGTTCCTTAACCCTTTCACTGCTGAGTTTAAAGTATTCTCGCTGACCCCCAGAGTGAGGGTTTTTGGAGACTGTTATTTAGAACGGTTCTCCTCATTGTTTCCATGGTGA
>NW_015507247.1:3686-5068 GCF_001515645.1 Sinocyclocheilus grahami
GCTTCGTGAAGCACCTATATTTTTAAGAGTGTAGGCGTAATTTGCGGGTGGGACGGGTGGGACATGTCCCCACCACTTTTTGCCAGAAAGTAATTGAAAAATATATTGCGGAAGGTATGTATTAAAGGGAAAACAAGATCAACAAATCATTCTTCATAATCTAATTAGGGTGATAAAAAACAACAACAACAACATTTGACTCGATTTGCAGCTGATTTGTAGCTGTCGCTTTTTTTGTAATGTCATTAGGCTATAGCATTTTATTTTAAAAATGGAGAGCTTCCTTGTGCTAAGTAGGCCTGCCCTCTATTAAAGATTGTTCTATTCAACTAGTCGCACTTTATATTAAATTGATTAATACAATAAAATATTAACCATACTTCAATATAGGCTAGGCAGACGTATTAGGCTAGAGCCTATTCCGCGCTCAAGCTCGCACATAAAGCAATTGCCTCAAAGCACCGGCAAAGTGATTATGAAATTTTATTATTCATATAAAAATTATAATAACCTGTTTTGGTTATATTTAATATTAATTGCAGAAGGTGCGCTCAGCCAAAATGACGCGAATATTGATGGTTTTCATGCTTAAGTAAAGTAAACCAGAGAAGGTGAACATGTTGGTATTCTTGTGTGGGGAAAAAACATGCAAGCACTGTCACCGGCAGCAAGTTTAGTTTGACTTTTCTTTTCTTTTTGTTTTGTTTTTATTTTGAAAAGCTTATCTTTGCTGTTTACCTCACCTTATGCTATGGAGGCTCTCTCTTTTTTCTTTTTTTTTGATTCCTCAGTGTTTGCTAAACGTTCTTTAATTTATTAGTCATTATATAGCCTAATACAGCGTGCAGGCCTATGCCATGCCTCATCTTATTCGTTTTTGTTAATAATGTTTTGTAAGCTATTCTGTCATTGAATCTTGCCGTTTTATTGTTATTGTGCATTTTAATTAAAAATAATGAATCCATCTTTTTAACATTTTTTTTGTCTTAAAAGGTGAAATGTGTATAGATGTAAGCAAAACAGACCATTATATTTTATTGTAAAACCTGACAAGATTGTGAAATCGAAAGTGAAAGCATCCGAAGCCTGGCTTATAACACAGCAAAAGAGGAACTCACGTTCACAAAATTCAACTCACAAATAATACTACTGATGAAAAAGAACGGGTTGAATGTTAACTACTTTCGTTTCCATATAACTATAAACTACGATACAAGTTAATCAGCGTGCATTGATTAATAGCATGTTGTAGCGCAATAAAAAATAAATAAAATGTGCTGGTGCAACCAACTGAGAAAGTTAATGCAAAAGAGCGAGCAGTGGGAAGAATGAGTCTAGAGCCCTGAATTGCCCAGCTCTCTGTCAATGATCTAGCACCCCCC
>NW_015507247.1:7790-11089 GCF_001515645.1 Sinocyclocheilus grahami
TTACTGAGGATAAAGACACATGACTATCAGAGAGATGATCTTACCACAGTGTCTCCAGTTTACAGCGAGGATCCTCCAGTCCAGCAGACAGCAGCGTGACTCCAGAGTCTCCTAGTTTATTCAGAGACAGATGCAGTTCTCTCAGGTGTGAGGGGTTTGATCTCAGAGCTGAAGCCAGAGCAGCACAACCTTCATCTGTGACACCACAATCTCTCAACCTGTAGAGAACAATGACCCACTCTTCACTCTCTCAGATCAGATCAGATCAGTTTAACAGGTTAAAAAAAGACTAACTTTGATTCAGAAGTCACAATTCTATACAGACTATTAAATATTTCTCACAGGACATACAGATAATAATAGGAAATTCAAAGAGCTTTCAACACATGTGCTTCAAAAATCCCAATTTACATCAGATCTTTAATAATAAGAGCAAAGATGATCTTCATGTATGCGGTTCCTTAACCCTTTCACTGCTGAGTTTAAAGTATTCTCGCTGACCCCCAGAGTGAGGGTTTTTGGAGACTGTTATTTAGAACGGTTCTCCTCATTGTTTCCATGGTGACGCGTCATGCTTGTCACGTGACACACCGCAGCCACGGAAACACCGCATGACATATGTATCGCTTTTATTTCGTTTTTTCTTTTTTATTCAAAATATTCACACACTTGCTTACCATGTCATCAACTATCTGATATTCTGATTCACAAATACATGTAAGTGAGTGCATTTTGTCGTTTAAAAACCTTTATAAATTATCTTGATCATGATCTATAACGTGAGACGGTCACGCCACAGTTCAGAGAGTCCTGTCAGTCAGATTTACAGCACTTCAGTTCATCATTTTCTCCTGAAATACATGTAAGTAAGTGGCTGGTGAACCGGGAGAAGAATAGAGTCAACTTTATAGTTACTTACACTATGTGTATCTGATATGAATAAAACATGTCAGCAAATTATATTTGAATGGAATATTATTGCTGCTTCCATAGACATCCGTGTGTGTTTTATGAACTATAAATGCATTGTTTTACTAGTACATATGTGTATTTAAATGTCTGAAACACAAAAGAAGCATTATGTGGTTAGAAACACTGCAGAGATGTGATTCTATGACAAGTGCAGCTAAAGCATGAAGCACAGTTTGAATTTGGCGGTTATGTGACGTCACTGAACATTGTAAATCCCGTATGTGGGACTGTAGCGCTCAAAAGGTTACGCATGGAGGAGGTTATTAAAAACATGAGAACAAGGTTTTCTTATCTCATCAACAATAACAGAGGCAAGAGTGGGTATAGTAATAAACATACAGTTGTACACTATACTGTATATATGCAGAGCTGGGTAGTAACTGATTACATGTGATCTGGATTGTGTAATTAGATTCCAAAAATTGTAATTAGATTATATTACATTTTAAAATACTCAGAATCAGACTACAGTTACTTACACAATATTTATTATTTGAATTTTTATTTATTATTTGAATTATCGCTCAGTGGGTTATGTATGTCTTTTGGAACGCTTTTGTATTTCAAACACATTAAAATGCACAAATTCACATTATTTCTTATATACATGTAATGCAGGCATTCCCAAACTTTTTTGTCATCTAAATCTCCTTCACCTATATATTTGCTTGAAGTATCCTGAGATTTTAAAATAAATATTTTTTAACAAATAAGCATCACATTTGCATGTTCACGGTTCTCTGATGTTGGTGAATGGTCACATGACATACATGTAAACAAAATAAATATTTATTTATTTTTAGAAAGTGTTTGGTTTTGATTTATGCTATTTTAAAATGATTTGTTTTAAGTAAAAACATTTTTGATTAATTCATTTTTTGCTTTTTATTAAACTCATAAACCCCCAGCAGTTCCTTTACAAACCCCAGTTTGGGAAACCTTGACGTAATGTAATGTTTATTGTAATTCATGTTGACAATAACAATGAATGGGATATATTTTCTTACTCTTTGCATTTTTATATCAATATGGTACAAGATTATACTATTTAAATCAATGTGATAAACGAGTTCGGTCAAGAGTAATCTAAAAGTAATCAAAACGTGGTCTGAACAGTGAATGAACACAGATAAACTAATAGTGACTCTACTAATAGTGAAGCAGTGGGTTTTAGTTACTTCAAAAACAGAAAGAAATATATGCTCGAACTTTTCAGTATTTAAGCTGTTTTACTGATAAATCACAGGACCGTGTTAACAGTGAATGTTTCTGTGTGCATGTGATCTGCACGTGAAGTGTGAGCTACTGTGTGTGTGTGTGTGCGTGTGTGTGTGCGTGTGTGTGTGTGTGTGTGTGTGTGTGCATGTGATCTGCACGTGAAGTGTGAGCTACTGTGTGTGTGTGTGTGTGTGTGTGTGTACCTCAGTGTTACAATGTAGCAGACCTGTTTTTTTAAACAGGTCTGAGTTATACAGTTAATTAAAAATTATTAACACTGCAGCCATCATTGAAAATGCTTTATTTCAAGCACCAACTTTCAAAAACAACCTGTTCAACGTGAAATTCGTTTCTTCTCATTTCTTTCACAATGTACGGGCCACAAGACAAATATTAAGGGAATAAATTAGGACAGTTATATACCATTATCAGCATATGTTGAAGCAGATTCGTTTATCGTCGTCTCTTAGAGAATATGTGCCGTTAATGCAGTGTCAGATGCTGAAAGTGCCGTCAGTTTTTACTTTTTTCACTTTCAATTATAGTGAATTGACTGAGGTTAAGACACTCACTGGCATAACGTTTGTGATGTGATATCCATTGGCCCACCTTTATGGTTTATGGCCAGGAACCGATGAATCAGCTTTTTGAACCGGTTCAATGAGCCGAACTGTCCAAAAATAACCGGTTTGTGAAAAGAATCGGACTTTGCATCACTAGTCTCGAGTTATACAGAGTTAAATGAAACCTAACAGCCAATCAGAAATTAGAATGTAGTTGTTTCTGGGTAAATTACGTGATCCCGCTGCAAGCACGTACTAGGCAACATGGATGCGCACACACACTGGGCTCTAGCATACAGCCGGCACAATGTGGCGCCAGGCTCGACGCAACTGTCTTTTGCTAGTTTCAGCCCGATGCAGTTATCATTTTCACGTCCTGCACCACGTTGTTTAAATAGCAAATGCATTTGCACCCATTTGTGCGCTCTTGGGCGAGCTGGTCTGAGAACGAGGTGTGTTCAGGAGCATCACTGGTGCGTTGCTATGTTGAGGCACCTGAAATAGACTGCGCCATTGACCAACTAAAACCTGGTCTAAAGTAAATTA
>NW_015507247.1:11526-13530 GCF_001515645.1 Sinocyclocheilus grahami
AATATCCTAGCAACCGCCTAGCAACACCATAGCAACCACCCAAAACACCCTAGCAACTGCCTAGCAACACCCAAACAACCACCCAGAACACCTTAGCAACCGCCTAGCAATGCCTTAGCAACCACCTAGAACACCTTAGCAACCATTTAACAACATCCTAGATACCACCTAGGATACCCTAGCAACCGCGTAGCAACAACTCATAATCAGTGACGTGGCGGACGGGCACCCCGCGATAACCTCCTCGTGCTGGGGTGCGTCGTATCATGTGTCGACGATAGATATTGTCAAAAGCATCAAATATTGTCAATATTAAGAGGATTTGGCCTTTTACATTCTTATTATTAGGCCTATTATTATTATTAGGTTACTTTTATTATTAAATCACAATTAATTTGCTCTTCAATAATTTCAGAGCGCATCACCACATAACTGACGCACTGTGAGAATAATAAAAGATTGGGCTATTAGCTTACTCCTCATTCAAAATGTTTTTAAGAAGTTTTTTTTTTAAACAGGTCTGAGTTATACAGTTAATTAAAAATGATTAACTCTGCAGCCATCATTGAAAATGCTTTATTTCAAGCACCAACTTCCAAAAACAACCTGTTCAACGTGAAATTCGTTTCTTCTCATTTCTTTCACAATGTACGGGCCACAAGACAAATATTAAGGGAATAAATTAGGACAGTTATATACCATTATCAGCATATGTTGAAGTAGATTCGTTTATCGTCGTCTCTTAGAGAATATGTGCCGTTAATGCAGTGTCAGATGCTGAAAGTGCCGTCAGTTTTTACTTTTTTCACTTTCAATTATAGTGAATTGACTGAGGTTAAGACACTCACTGGCATAACGTTTGTGATGTGATATCCATTGGCCCACCTTTATGGTTTATGGCCAGGAACCGATGAATCAGCTTTTTGAACCGGTTCAATGAGCCTAACTGTCCAAAAATAACTGGTTTGCGAAAAAGAATCGGACTTTGCATCACTAGTCTCGAGTTATACAGAGTTAAATGAAACCTAACAGCCAATCAGAAATTAGAATATAGTTGTTTCTGGGTAAATTACATGATCCCGCTGCAAGCACGTACTAGGCAACATGGATGCGCACACACACTGGGCTCTAGCATACAGCCGGCACAATGTGGCGCCAGGCTCGACGCAACTGTCTTTTGCTAGTTTCAGCCCGATGCAGTTATCATTTTCACGTCCTGCACCACGTTGTTTAAATAGCAAATGCATTTGCACCCATTTGTGCGCTCTTGGGCGAGCTGGTCTGAGAACGAGGTGTGTTCAGGAGCATCACTGGTGCGTTGCTATGTTGAGGCACCTGAAATAGACTGCGCCATTGACCAACTAAAACCTGGTCTAAAGTAAATTACTGCAGTACTTTTTTTGTTATTTAAAGAGCCCGTTAGTATAGGCAGGTCCACAACGCGCGTACACTCTGCTTATTACACACACAGCGACGCACAGCAGCACACAAGCATGCCAAATATTACAAATTAAAGGAGTACAATGTAAAAGAATAGTATTATTTAAGCTACATAAATATAAAAATAAAAAAATACATGTATCAGAATTAGGCTAGATATTTTCTCGCGGACGAGCAGCTCCGTTTCATCTCTGGAGACGCTTCTGTCTTTGCGCTTGCAAATTCCGGCGTGTAAATAGCGAATCCGCCATGGCACGAGCGCATCTGGCTCTTAAAGGGATTGGGAGATGAGACTCTGATTGGTTTATTGCACGTTATGCCCAAAACACACCCATTACCCATTAAGAGAATAGGGACAACCCTTTTAGAGCATGTGCCAGGCGCGCTGACTGTTTTTCCCGTCGTTAAACTAGCAGAAGTGGATTAGGACAGGCCCTAAGTGCACCTGCGCCGTTCACTTTAGACCTCGCGCTTAGATCGTTAAAATAGGGCCCACAGAGTGTAAGTTGGGAGAGCAAGATAGGTAACCTCTGCCTTTTTTTACGATTCCTGGACAAAATCACT
>NW_015507247.1:13886-17562 GCF_001515645.1 Sinocyclocheilus grahami
CTGCTCAGGTGGTTTGTTTGGGGCCATATTTATTTATTTACTTTTTAATACATTTATATTTTTTAAATATATACAACTAATTATTTTATTTGGATGAATTTGTCTTTTATCAGATTTACCATTATTGTTATAATTTCTATTTGTGCTGGTCAATTATGAACAATATGTGAAATTGAATTGCTAACAAAAGCGAGGGGCCGCTGCTGCAAAGATCTGAGCGGCTCCTCCACTAACAGATGTAATCTCACTCCAAACGTTTGATATAACAGAGCGTAAAAGTGGATTTCTTATACTGTGGCCCCCTCAATAGGACAGCATTAGTATAACAGCTAAATCTATCCGATTTTTTAAAATAGCAAGTTATACAAGAACCGTAAATCTGATCAGATAGAAAAGATATAGCACACTAAGTCAGAACAGTATGAAGGTCTTCTGCCTGTTGTCTTCTGCAAGGAGACCTTGTTGTTATTGTTAAAATCACATGATCAGGGACTAGATATATGAATATGTTTAACGCATTTTAGTTTTGCCATCTTTGGATGAACTGTATTACTGATCATTATGAAATCAAATCTTTAGCATTTGTTCAGAGGGAGTTTATTTATTTATGCTGAGTACTGTATATGCTATCATGACTAAAACACCAGCCAAGAGGGATGAGGACTACCAGCTGGACATGACATTATTATGCTTTATATATTTATCATCATTAGATGCCATTGTAGTCAGAGTGAAACAAACTACAATTATTGAATATATAAATGAATTGAAATATTGTTATATTAAAGGATATATAAAAAAACTGCAATAATGAACACTGGTACCAGATCATATTTATAGATACCAGTCATTGTGTATTTATCTAATTTTACTTTACAAGCTGATTTTAAACAATTTTACATCAAACTATACAACTTACTGAGGATAAAGACACATGACTATCAGAGAGATGATCTTACCTCAGTATCTCCAGTTTACAGCGAGGATCCTCCAGTCCAGCAGACAGCAGCGTGACTCCAGAGTCTCCTAGTTTATTCAGAGACAGATGCAGTTCTCTCAGGTGTGAGGGGTTTGATCTCAGAGCTGAAGCCAGAGCAGCACAACCTTCATCTGTGACGCCACAATCTCTCAACCTGTAGAGAACAATGACACACTCTTCACTCTCTCAGATCAGATCAGATCAGATCAGATCAACAGGTACAAATCACAATCCTAAACAGACTAGTAAATATGTCTACATTTCCATTAGAATTTTATCACAGTTGTGAAAACAATAAAGAAATTCAAAAAGCTTTTCAACACCTGTGCTTCAGAAATCTCTATTTATATTAGAAGTTTAATAATAACAGAGGCACAGAGGAAAGATGATCTTCATTAGTCATGTTTGTTAATCACTGTATGATAAACTGATAGTGTGGTAGAGGTTGAAACAATATCGCCTTTAATAATAGTAGTAGCAATAATAATAATGATGATAAAAAACATGCTGATTTTGATTTCAGAGCAAGTACAAAAATAAGTAAAAAGAGCAGCCAGGAAAGGAGTATTAATCCTAAAATCCTATAAAATGAAGTGCCAGAAGCAACTAAACCTCCAGTAAACAGCTGCTGGGTCAAAAACAGAAGAAACAGGTCAGATTTTATATTATAATTAGGTAATAATTGTGTAAATGTAATTAATGACATAATGTGCCAATTAATTAATCGCAAATTAATTACACATCAAATGTTGGCTGAGAAATTACCCCAAAAGATCGTTTAAAGTCATTATTGTGTCAAATAAGACCTCTACAAACAGTGAACGCTCGATCATTTAGCTCACTGCAGTTTTAAAGCCCTCATTATCTGTTTGGTTTTTATCGGGTTTTATCATTAAATTAAATTGTATGATGTAATATTGTCACATGCCTTATTCATGCTTCATCTTCAGTTATCAGAATATTTTTTTATGCTGAGATATAGTAAGTCCACTTAACATTTTAAAAACTGATTTTCTAAAATGTACATAAAGGCTTTAGGTCTTACAGAAGACAATAACGTGTGACTATGAGAGAGATGATCTTACCTCAGTTTCTCCAGTTTACATCGAGGATCCTCCAGTACAACAGAGAGAAGCTTCACTCCTGAATCTCTGATTGCTTTATTAATCAGATTCAGTTCTCTCAGCTGTGAGGGGTTTGATCTCAGAACTGAAGTCAGAGCAGCACAATCTTCATCTGTGACGCCACAATCTCTCAAACTGTAGAGAGATCAAAACTAAAATTTAAATAAAAAAGGTGAAAAAATGTAAGTGGGACATGATATGGACTCACAATAGCAAACTCTTAAGTGTGCAACAGAGCAAACATTCCTTTTTATTAATAATAAAAAAGGTAATAATCAAATTTGTAATAAAGAGCTTTACCATGGATCAAATCCACATCATTTATAACATTAAACTTGTTGATTTCAAACTAATCCACGTTAAAGACATTGACTGGCAGGTGCTTTAGAGTCCAGCTTGTCTCTAAACAACTGCTAAATACTAGAAATGAATTAATTTCAGAAATTTAAAATAATAATAATCAGGGAAGATTTATAATGTTGTCATTAAAGTATGTGTTTCAAGTACGTTTTCATATTATTATGAGATTTTGCTTTTCTTTTCTTTAACAGTGAAGTGATTGTTCTCAGTGATACTTACTGAACTTTAATCACAGGCAGCAGATACTGAAGAACATTCAGTTTTTCAGCTTTACTGTTTTCTCCAACAAATGTATTAATATCAAACTTGTCCAGCTTATTCTCTGATGTCAGCAACACAAAACCTACAGCTGACCACTGAGATGAAGAGAGTTTGGCTTCTTTTATTGTTCCAGATGTCAGATACTGTTGTATTTCCTCCACTAGTGAACGATCACCGAGTTCATTCAGACAGTGGAACAGATTGATGGATTTCTCTGGAGAGTCAATGGTCCTGATCTTCTTCTTGATGTACTCAGCTGTTTTCTCAGTGCTTTCAGATCTGCTTCTTGTCTGTTTCATTAGTGCTTGTAGGAGAATCTGATGAGACTTTACTGACAAACCCAGAAGGAACCGCAGGAAAAGATCCAGATGTCCATTTTTACTCTGTAGAGCCTCATCCACAGCTCTCTGATGCAGCTCAGATAATAAAATAAGTTGAAACAAATCCTTAACTTTAGACAACAAACTCTGTTTGGTGATTTGGTCTAACACATTTCTGTTGTGGTTTGTAAAGGAGATGTGCACATATAGAGCTGCTAGATGCTCCTGAATGCTCAGATGAACAAAGCAGAAGACTTTCCCCTGATACAAGCCCAACTCCTCTCTGAAGATCTGAGTGCACAATCCTGAGTACACTGATGCTTCTGTCACATCAATGCCACACTCTCTCAGGTCTTCCTCATAGAAGATCAGGTTGCCTTTCACAAGCTGCTGAAAAGCCACTTTCCCCAGTTTGAGGATCATGTCTTCATCTGTCACCTTCTTCTCATAGTCCTTCTCACGTTTGATGTTGGTCTGAAGGATCAGGAAGTGTGTGTACATTTGAGTGAGAGTCTTGGGAATCTCTCCACTCTCTGCTGGACTCAACATCTTCTCGAGAACAGCGGCTGAGATCCAGCAGAACACTGGGATGTGGCACATGATGAAGAGGTTCCTTGATGACTTCAGGTGTG
>NW_015507247.1:18873-22949 GCF_001515645.1 Sinocyclocheilus grahami
TGCATTTGATGGCTGTGTCCTCTGTTGCTGCTCTCCTGGATTGTGTCTCAATCTGTCTCACCTCATGCTCATTACTGATCTCTCCACTCTCACTCTCTGTGATGTAGAGCTCTGTGTAGATCTCATTCAGCAGTGTTGGGTTTCCCTGCGTCGCTGTTCCCTCATACAGACGCTCAAACTTCTTCAGCACATTTGATCTAAACGTCTTGAGGACTTCATGCCTGGAAAATTAAAATACTGCATTATTAAATAAGCTAATGATAACAAAGTCTTTTCGGTATTCTGTATCATAATCAAATAATCTTTTACAGAAATATTAGACCTGAGATCAGTCGTTGTATCTTCACTCTTATAATCTAATGACTGATCCATAGATGCGTCACTCCTCATAGACACACAGCTGGTCTCTGATCTCTTCTGATGAACTGAACTGTAACAGAGAGATTAAAGTGAATCATCTGAATTACCATATTTAAGAACATATGTAGGCCTATATGTTTATTACTTGATCACTTTAAAGAACACTTCATACTCATTTCTTCTGTAAACACTGTTATTACAAAAAAATTTATTGAACTGAGTGCTTTCACAATATAAAATGCCATACTATAATCATATTTTTACAGAAATATTATACCTGAGATCAGTCTGTGTATCTCCACTCTTAAAATTATCTGGATGACCCATAGACCTGTCACTCCTCATAGACACACAGCTGGACTCTGCTTCTGATCTCTTCTGCTGAACTGAACTATAACAAACACATTTAATCCTTTATGATGATAATCATAAATTAGGTATTTTAATCAAAGAGCACTTCACGAGGAGGCTTTATGGTCTTTTTGTTTAAATAACATTTTATCTTAAAAATATAGAGACATAAAAAGCACGATGGAGACTCCCATTTACTATCATTAAAATGATTTAATTCAGCGTTTATTCAAAGTACCTGCATCCTGGAGAAAAAGCTTCATCTCTGGATGTTTGTGTGTCACCCATGATGAAACAGAATCTGATCTCCAGCACTGACTCTGAATGAAATCACAAACAATCACAATAATTCAGCTGAACAGATCCGGAGAGAAACAGATCATGCAGAGTTACTCAAATACACAATGTTAGTCATGTGTTAACAACTGCCAACACCAGTGAAACCACGTTCATTTGCTTAAATTAAAATATCAAACACATATTAAAGAACTACTGTCCTTCAGAGTAAATATGAATGTGGAAGTCAACTGTAAAGCAGACACCTGCAGCTTCATCAACATTGAATTAGATCCACATACTCCACCGGCTTCTACGCGTACATGCTTGGCTTATCTTTTATAAAGGTTCCTATGAAACACTTTTAGAATCCGTTTAAAATTCAGTGTAGAATAGATTCTGGCTGTTTAAATGGCGAAGCTTCAAATGTACTTTTACTTTCACTTTTCATTTGTGCCGCGAGGCATGGCGTAAGGGAGCGTCTGTAAACTCCACACAGAGTGGAAGAACGTTAACGATGTCAAATTATTTATTCAACGAACGAAGTTTTAGAAAACAAAATAATTTAAAAACACATCTGCATTTCTAACATTTCTGCATTCTAAAGGTTTTATTAGGCTCACAGCGAGATCCCCCCCCAGATCAAATTGTTCCAATTACTCTTATACATATTGTTGCTACAAAATGTAGTTATAAATGTCCTGTTACACATTTGTACTTACACAAACCATTCGGAGGGTTGTTACATGTGTGTAGTTACTGAAAGTTACAGCTCTAGATACTATGTACCAATGTGTACTTACACTGTGGTTACATACTACGTACACATCTAGTTACTATGTAAGTACACAGGTATTAGGGCCACTTCATATAAAGTGGGACCTCCTTTTGTTCTGGGTTCAGTAAACTCACTCATACATTTTATTTAGCGCTAAAGGGTGCAAATTGGTTCATTAAAGGTACATATTAATACTTAAAGTGTGCATAGCAGGCTATGTAAATGTTTACCACACCAGTGACAGCTTTTGTACCTTTTTTACTAGAGTATACTGAAGGAATGATGTTAGGATGGATGGGTGCAGTGAAACAAATTCAAAATCTTTTTTTTTTTTTACTTTGCAGTTTGATGATCAGAATGAAGAGAGATTCAGGATCTGAGGAATCTGCACATGTCTGTTCACCTTACAAACACTGTATCCAACCTAGAGGAAAATAAACCACAAAGAAAAGGGTCTAAATGCAGATTTTTATGACTTTTTGCTTCTGGCTTTTTGTCATTTTATGGATTGTGAAGGTGAAGAGAGACTCAGATGGAATAGAGACATGATGCAGGCCAGATCAGAGTCTCACACGGTGAGCATTTGATTGTACAGGGCAGCTGTCATACATGCACCTGCTGTCTGCTCCAGTCTTCTGTCTTTCCCCTTCATTTTACACATTTAGGTTTATAGAGGAGCACCTGAATGCAGATTAAAAACATGACACGTATATTGACAGCAAATACTAATAATAGTACATCATAATACTTGTCTTATAATAAATATAAACACCAAAGTTTGACTGATGTGATGACAGGAGGTCGTTTATAAGTGTGTCAGCAAATACATCTTTCTGATACATTTTGAGAAAAATTATAAAGTGACATACAGTACCTTGCATAAGTATTCATACCCCTTAATTTTTTTTCACATTTTGTTATGTTGCTGCCTTATGTTAAACTGCTTTAAATTACTTTTTTTCTCCACATCAATCTACACTCCATATGCCATAACGGTAAAGCAAAAAACTGAAAAAATACTTTCTGATAACTATTCCATCTATAGCACACCTGTACATACAATTTATTAATTTTTTTGTGGTTTATATTTATGCATGTGTATTTTATTCACATCTCACTTTTATTATCTGTGTGCTGTTGTTGTCTCAGTGTACTGGAAGTTTGTGACACTATAACAAATTCCTTGTATGTGCAAACATACTTGGCAATAAAGCTCTTTCTGATTCATATCAGAGCAAAAACCAAGCCCTGATGTCAAAAGAACTGCCGTTAAGACCAGAAACAGGTTTGCATAAAGCCACACATCTGGGGAAGATATCAGAAAAAAATCTGCTTCGTTGAAGGGTCACAGAAGCAAGTAGTCTCTGTTACCCTTAATGGAAGAAGTTTGAAACAACCAGGACTCTTCCTAGAGCTGACCTCCTGGCCAAACTGAGCAACTGATGGAGAAGGGCTTTGGTTAGAGTGGTGAACAAGAAGCTGATGGTCACTCTAGTTGAGCTCCATGATCATATGTGGAGATAGGAGAAACCTACAGAAGGACAAACATCACTGCAACATTCCACAGATCTGGGCTTTATGGCGGTGTGGCAATACTCAATCCGCTCTTCAGTGAAGACACATGAAAACACACTTGGAACTTGCAAAACAGCACCTAAAGGACCCTCAGACTGTGAGAAACAAGATTCTCCGGTCTGATGAACCTCAATTCTAAGCATCATGTTTGAAGGAAACCAGCTCTGCTCATCACCTGCAGAGTAGCATCCCAAAAGTAAAGTGTGCTGGTAGCAGCCTCATGCTGTGGAGCTGTTTTTCAGCGGCAGGGACCGAGGGACTCATCAGAGTAGAAGATAAGCTCAATGCACCAAAATATAGAGATAGTGTTAATGAAAACCTAGTCCAGAGCATTCAGAACCTCAGACTGGGCAGAAGGCTCACCTTGTAACAGGGCTAGCTGTTACTAGTTTTTTTTTCCCTACTCTCCACTAGGGGGTGATGGAAAGCTTTAACCCCAAGTAATTTAACCAGGTAGGAGAGTAGAGGAAGTTAGTTTTGTTTGGAAGAGGGAAGTATGGTATTGCACTCGAAATGCAAATTTCATTGGAGTCCTGATTGAGAAACTTGTTTCGTGTTCAATCTTGTAAGTTTTGTTTTTCCTCATGTTCTCATGTGCATTTGATCTGCTTGATTTAGATTTTTTTACTTGATCTGCATACTTTAAGTGTGGGCTTTCTAGTTAATGCTAGGTTTGTGTTTTTTGTAGATGGACTTTTTAAAGGGGTCATATGATGCTTTTTTAAAGATCATTATT
>NW_015507247.1:22959-33050 GCF_001515645.1 Sinocyclocheilus grahami
AATTGGTAGTTGGTGGGCCCCTCCTGATTTTCACATATATAGCTACATGCCTCTGTAGTGGATGGTGGTTATATAATTGGCGCCCAACGTGTGGCCCGAACAAACTTAATATAGGTCACTGAAAATTTACCAGTGTTTGTCACAAAAAAAAGAAAGAAAAAAGCTTGACAATATGGCTAGTCAGGGAGCTCTAGATGGGGATGAGACCGTACCTGATCCAGATTTCTCATCTGCACAATTCAGCATGCACAGAGAACCACTACGAGAGCTGATTAATATTTTATGTGACTTGTATATTGATTCAGAGGAAAATTAGGAAGTTATGAAGGGGAACAGCCCTAAAGATGACCCGCTTCCACCACCACCGTAAATCTATGAGGAAATTGCATCTAACCATTCCAATGATGTGTCAGCTATGCTACAGGAGCTCACAGAACGTTTCTCCACTCTTGAGGAGAAAGATGACCAGCATTAATCAGAGGGTGAGTGAACAAATTACCTGTGATTTTGAGTCACAACGCAAAGCCACTGAAGATAAATTGTTATACCGTATAGACCATGAATGCACCAGAGTAAGAAAACATGTAGAGCTGCTCATTCAAGATCTTGGTCAGTCTGTACTAGATTGTTTAAAAAGAAGGGACCAACAACTTGATCAGAGAATTCAATCTCTCCGGCCGTCAGCGTCCACTCCAATTCAGCCCATGAATACAAATATTGTTCGCACATCACTGAGAGTTCAAACCTATAGTCTTCAGTCTAGTACTCTTCCAGTCATGGACAATTCATCTATAAATCCATATGTCCCTCCAGTCAAACTTGAGTTCCCCAGTTTCAGCAACAGTCCAGAAGAAGATCCTATCCTATTCATTGAGTGATGTGAGGAGTATTTTGCTGTTTGACCTTTGAAGGATAGTGAGATTTTGGCTTCTTTAACGGCTGTTCTTAAAAGCACTGCTAAAGATTGGTGGATGGCTGAGAGGAGGAATGTCCATGACTGGAAACAATTTAAAGAGTTATTTCTGCAGTCATTTCTGAGTGATTATTATGATGAGCTGGCAGCAAGGAAGCTAATGGAGAGAAGACAAGGTGCAAGAGAAAGCTTCAGAGATTTCGCTTTTCACTACTGAACTCTATGTTTGAGATGGAAGAAGGGAATGTCAGAGAGAGAGATCGTACAAGCTATCTTGCGCAACTACAACCCACGGCTTGTAAGAGTGGGTACACAGATAGAAAGAGACTTTGGTGAGTTCAAGAAATACTGGACCCAAGTCAACGTGGATGAGCAGAGGAAAAGGAATACTTCAGCTAATGAACCACAATGCAGAACAGCCACTGCTAGCACAAGAATCATCCAAACTTGCCAAAATTCTGTGCAATGCCACATCACAAATCTTATCATTCCCATAACACTGCAAGACACAGATTTAACCGCTATGGTGGACACTGGCAGTACTTTGTCACTAATTCAAAGGTCATGTTGGGAACAATTAAGCAGAGGAGAAACGTACCTACCCAGTGAAGGACAAGCTTTCCTTCTGGCCAATGGGCAATGACAAACTGCTGTCGGAAGGGTTGTGTGGAAGAGTAAAGTGCAAGGTCGTCCAGTTGTACTGACATTGTACATAATGAATGATACTGACCTAAGAGTACCCATCATCCTTGGCATGGATTTTTTGTTGAAATCTGGAATGATTTAGTATTTTAATGAGGCTCAGTATTGTTTTTCCCCCATAGAGGGCGCTGAAACACCAGTCACCTTTCCATTCCTTCATCAGGACATTCATTCTTCTGTGCACTTTTACCTTGCCCTACCTCTAACGTCCTGCAATGATGACATATTCCAGTCTATACGCCAACTATCAGAACATGCATACACTGACACGCAGACACAGCAAGAACTGGAAAATCTGATGTTAAGCTGGGCCACTGTTTGCCACCAGGAAATTGGACATACCGATTTGGTCAAACATCATATTATCACCACAGATGAACGTCATGTTAGAAAGAAAGCATACAAGATTTCCATTGAAAAGCAGAGTTTTGTTGAAAGTCAAATCAAGGAGCTGCTAGAAAAGAAAATCATTCGACCATCTAGCTCTCTGTGGGCAGCACAAGTGGTAGTGGTACAGAAGAAAGATGGTGGTTCCAGACTCTGTGTTGACTACCGTGGGCTGAATACCAAAACGTACCTTGATGCTTATCCTATGCCACAAATACAGGACATCTTGGAGTCATTACATGAGGCAATTGTTTTCACTACACTTGACTTAAGAAGTGGCTATTGGCAACTGGAAATGGAGGCAGATAGCATTCAAACAACAGCCTTTACCATATCTTCAGGGCTATACGAATTCTGCGTTTTCCCTTTGGGTTGCAAAATGCAGCAGCATCCTTCCAGAGACTCATGGAACATGTACTGCGGGAGCTGAAAGGTAAATGTTGCATGGATTACATCGATTACGTCGTAGTCTACTCCAAGAATAAGCAAGACCATCTTCAACATCTTCAGCAGATTTTCAGTTGTTTCCACAAAGCAGGTCTCACTCTCAACCTCAAAAAGTGTAATTTCATTCAAAAATCTCTCATGGTCCTAGGTCATGTTGTTTCAAGTGAAGGGATCAAAACTGACCCTGCAAAGGTGTCAGCAGTTAGTTCGTTTCCCATCCCACAGTCTCTCAAAGATGTCCAAAGGTTTTTGGGCTTAGCTGGTTGGTACCATCGGTTCATTCCCAAATTCTCAGAAAAGGCTGCCCCACTTCATGCATTGAAAAAGAAAAACTCAACATGGACTTGGACAGATCAGTGCCAACAAGCATTTGACCTTATCAAACAAGACTTAACACAAACTTCCTTTCTAATGTCTCCAGGTTTCAACCAAACACTCAGAGTTCAAACCGATGTCATTGAAATTGGATTGGGAGCAGTTCTTACACAATAATCTGCAGGAGAAGAACATGTTATTGCATATGCATCCAGACTACTGAGAGGGGCTGAAAAGTCCTACTCTGTAGCAGAGAAGGAGTGCTAAGCAGTGGTATGGGTGGCAGAGAAGTGGAGGCCATATCTAGAAGGGCGACCAATTGAAGTATTAACTGATCATGCAGCACTGACTTGGACTTTCCAACACCCAAAACCATCATCACGCCTCATCAGATGGACCATACGTCTGAAAGGTTTTCACTTCACGGTCAAATACAGAAAAGGTCAGTGCAATGTGGTGCCTGCTGTACTATCCAGGGTTCCAAGTTTCACCATTTCACCTAACATAACCGCAGTCGCTCAAGCTTCCAATTCTTTTGCAACACCAGTCTCTATGCCAGTGGATCTCCCACAGATAGCAACTGTACAGGAAAGTGACCCAGAAATACAGGAATTGATCATCAAAATAACAACTCAGAGCCCCCAAGATACATCATGAATATGGTACGTAACATAAAATTTATTCCTATTCCATAGTATTCCAGATGGACGAAGCGGTCAAAAACTTCAACTTGTCATTCCATCCAGCCATCAGCAAGCTTTCCTTCATTATGCGCATGACAATCCACTCAGTGGGCACCTAGGTAAGCTCAAGACCTTACTCAGACTACTGGATACTGTATATTGGCCTGCTATCAGAGCTGATGTTTGGAAATATTGTAAAGAATGCCAAGTCTGACAAAAGTTCAAACCATCTTTGTCAAAATTATCTGGTCATCTACAGTCTACTCCCATTGTTGAACCTGGTTACATGATGGGCATTGATCTCATGGGACCATTTCCAAGGAGTGTCTAGCAAAATGAGTACTTACTTCTGATTGTGGATTATTGTTCCAAATGGGGGGAGATGTTTCCTCTAAGATCTGCTAAGACTCCTCAGATTGTCAGAATTCTGGTCGAGGAGATATTTACCAGATCGGGAACACCGGCCTACTTAGTTTCAGATTGTGGTGCACAATTTACCTCTCAACTCCTTAGCATGGTATGCAAACAGTGGGGAGTCGTACAAAAACTCACCACAGCCTACCATCCCCAAACTTATCTGACAGAGAGAGTCAATCGAAATTTGAAAACAATGATTACCTCGTACGTCAGAGATCATCATAAGCTGTGGGACAGATAGATTGCCGAATTCAGGTTTGCTATTAACACTGCCTGGCACGAAAGTACAGGAGTTCACACCTGCTGAAGTAGCGCTTGGACGAAAATTAAAAGGACCAATGGAGAGAGCGCTTCATAAACCGCCTGACCGCAATAACCTTGCATATCCCATCCTTGACAGACAACAACTCATTGCCCTGGTGAAAGAGAATATGAATTAAGCCCAAGCTAAGCAGAAGCAATACTATGATCAACACCGCAAGTCAGTGCACTTCCAAGAAGGTGATGTTGTTTGGGTACGGACGCATCTGTTATCTAGAGCTGACGAAGGTTTTATGGCAAAGCTGGCTGCCAAATGGAAAGGGCCAGCAAAAATTAAGAACAAATTGGGGCCTGTTAATTATTCAGTTTCTTTTATCTCTGATCCAGATAGCACCGAAACAAATCTCTCTCTGAGGGGAGGGGTATGTAACAGGGCTAGCTGTTATTAGTTATTTTTTTTCTCTCCACAAGGGGGCGATGGAAAGCTTAAACCCCAAGTAATTTAACCAGGTAGGATAGTAGAGGAAGTTAGTTTTGTTTGGAAGAGGGAAGCATGGTATTGCCCTCGAAATGAAAATTTCATTTGGAGTCCTGATTGAGAAACTCTGCTTCCTGTTCAATCTTGTAAGTTTTGTTTCTCCTCATGTGCATTTGATCTGTTTGATCTTGATTTTTTTTTTACTTGATCTGCATACTTTAAGTGTGGGCTTTCTAGTTAATGCTAGATTTGTGTTTTTTGTAGATGGACTTTTTAAATAGTACTTTGTATCTGATGTTGAGTCTGCATGAGTTGCAAAGGCTCTACTTTCATGGATGTCAAGAAGACTCTTCTCAATGGATTGTTTGCGCCATATTGACTTGTGGATTATCATATATCCTGAGTACAAGGACTTGACTCTCTGGGCCTTTTTTGTTGGCATTACTTGAAGCGCACTTTAAGGAATTATTGCTTTTTTTTTGTGTAGGGGTTTCTTTTTCCACTCATCATCAATGGGACTGTATTTGGGGATGTGAACATTTACTGGAACACACTGAACTCTGAAGATTCTTTGTAGTTACCATCCTTTCTTTGTTGTATTAATTCACATTATTCTGTAAACCATCTGTGTGTATAGATGTGAAGTACTGTATTGTTTTTTTTATCAGTTCATTCTCTTTTTTGTCTAAAACTCTATATCATTTATAAAAGGTATACAAATTTAAAATCCAGTCTTTGTAGTTTGTGACAAGGCACTGGGAGATACACTAAGATTTTTCTAAGCAGTGTAAAATTAGTAGTTGGTGGGCCCCTCCTGATTTTCACATATATAGCTACGTGCCTCTGTAGTGGACGGTGGTTATAACCTTCCAACAGGACAATGACCCTTAAGCACACAGCAAGAGTGGCTTTAGACAACTCTGAATGTCCTTGAGTGGCCCAGCCAGAGCCTGGGATTGAACCCAATCAAATATTTCTGGAGAAACCTGAAAATGTGCGTTTGCCCCCATCCATTCTGACAGAGCTTGATAGGTGAAGAGGCGGGGAGAAGATTGGCAGATAATAGCCAAATGATGGTGAGCAAAGCTTGTCGCATCAAACAAAAAAGACTTGAGACTGTAAAGGTGCTTCAGCTAAATATTTAGTTACTTCTGCAATGTACTTATTTCAGATTTTTTTTTTTTAATACATTTACGAAGTTGTGACAATTCTGTTTTTGCTTTGTCAAGTTGGTATATGGAGTGTAGATTGATGTGGAAAAAAGTAATTTAAAGCAGTTTAACATAAGGCAGCAACATAACAAAACATAAAAAATGAAGGGGTATGAATACTTTCGCAAGGCACTGTAAGTTTAAAGATGAAGTCATAAATATCCTGTTGAAATTGGATGTTCATGCATTGAAAATACAAATAAATTGCTGTTTTCAGAAAAAAAAGACAAAAAATATAAAAACTTATGAAGCCCTCAAAATCATTTAAGCCTCTGTAAACAGAATCACATTAATCCAAGTTGCCTTTCAATATTGGTCTCTCAACGTTGTGTCAGATGTCTAATGCTTTCTACTAGAAATACTGAAGCCTGACAGAATCACGCTATTGCCTTGTAATAGTCAATTGCATTGAAGCATGTGAATTTGGGATGGCCACGTCCCCTACATAATTTGGTGCTGAATGTCATTTCCTGGGAAACGTTCTCCTTCATCTTGCAAGATACTCGCCTCTTCTTGCTGCTGAGTCATCGCCAATCGGTGAATTATGCTTCACAATCCCCTTTGAGCGTTCTGGTGACACTGAGGATGTGCAGTGAATATGACAATTTCTTTCAGTGATGGAAGGACCTTGTTTTCCTCACTGTGAAATGATGAATGTCAGGACTCTTCGCCTCTGCATCAACATCATCTGTGAAGATAAGCTGCCGCTGAATTATTCCGGCCCTTCGCCACCCTAGAACTGCGGAGAAAGAAGCAGAGAGTCAGGAGATGAGCTCATGCCGAGTCAGTAACCACGTGCCTCGCTTTCACCTGAACTACCTGTGATTTTCACCAGTGACAGACTCCACCTCTGATAGAGACAGATTCTTTTAGCACATCAGAAAATGACCAAAAAAAGGCGCCCGCCTCAGAGTGGCAGTCTGCTGAAAGAAAATAAATTCAGAGCCACAGCGCTTCAGCCACTCATAGCCCTTCAATGTTAATACACCAGCTGTGCCGCTGCTTTCATAAGAGAGTGTAGTGTTGATTAAATGTACTGCTATATTTGCAGGCACTGCCACTGTTCATTGCCTTCAGTGATAAGCACCGGCTGTGCTATTGTTTTTCATGTAGGTGTTGTGTCAGGGTGAGTAATAACAGACAACACAAGTCGGCTTAAAGGCGGAAAAAAAACCCCAGAGGGTGATTTATTGAACACAAAAAAATGTGATACTATGCAGGTGCAGGAAGGCTAGCCTGCGCTGATGCTGGAAGGTTGGCGTGCTCAGGTCCAAAGTGTGTATTTAAGTGTCCACGTGAGAGAAAATGTGCAGATTATCAGTTGCTGGACTCTGTAATCACAAGGAAACAACAGCATTAGAGGCGCTTGTGGAGTCTTTGCTCACCCTTGCTTCCGAAGCGCACGCTTAGATGCACATCTCCTCATTTGCCACAGGTGTAGATGATCAGCACACGCTCCAAGTTTATTGTGGTGCTCGTGAGGTTTCCATGGTGACGCTGATCCCGCACAGGTAGGCTCGCCTAAAGCGTCATCCTGGTACTGCACTGAGATCTGTGGGGTGACAGGGGAGAAGATGGGGTTAGGGTAAGAGAGGTACCTGACAGACTAGCCCATCCTGACCACATCCTTGACAGACCATCTGCATTGCCATGGGCAGCTCCGGCTCAATGTTGCACCTTAAAGTGGAAGTCCTGAAGTGCAAGGAACCACCTGGTGACACGAGCGTTGGTGTCCTTGGCTTTGGCCATTCACTGCAAGGGTGCATGATCAGTCACTAAGGTGAAACTCTGACCTAACAAGTAATAGTGCAACTCCAGGACTGCCCACTTGATAGCCAGAGCCTCTTTCTCCACGGCTGCATACTTGGTTTTGGCAGGAGTGAGCTTCCGGCTGATGTAGACGATGGGGTGTTCCTCTCCCTCCTGGTCCTGGGACAGGTCTTTTGGACGGAGGAGAGCTGCTCCCCCATCGCCCCCACGGGGTCTCTTCTTGGGTGAAAGCCGACAATTGCGCTTGCTAACTCTCCCACCACCTCTACTCCGTGTGTTTCTCTGCACAGGCTCGGTGCACCCAGAACGCGATCTTCCCAGATGTCCTTCACTCCGGCGCCGGGACACCACGGACCCTGGGTGCAGCCGCAGCGGAAGGTCCCGGGCGACGACCTCTCCCCCTCCGCCGCCTCCGGTCTTCGAGATCTCCACCCGGAACCGCTTCGCTCCCCTCCGCGAGTCCGTGCTACGTTAGCTGAAGGTAAAGTGCACTCACTGTTTCCCTGGTGCTCGTGTTCTCGATGTTTCTGCGCAGATACCCGCGATCCTGAAGGGTGACAAGAGCCCCGGAGCAGTCGTGCTTCACGTGGGGGCTAACGACACCAAGCTGCGGCAGACGGAGACACTGAAGAGGGACTTCAGGAGAATGCTTAATGTTAACCTGTCAGATATGCAAAAGAAATCTATCGTATTGCTTGCTCTGGCTACTGTGTACTTCCTAAACTTCCTAGACTTCCTAAAAGAATTTGCAGATTTCCTCTCAGACCTATTGGTTACTGTTGATAAAGCGCTAATTGTCTGAGATTTTAATATTCACGTTGATAATACAAATGATGCATTAGGACTTGCGTTTACTGACCTAATAAACTTTTTTGGAGTCAAGCAAAACGTCACCGGGCCCACTCATCGTTTTAATCATACGTTAGATTTAATTATATCGACGTCCACTATTTAAGCAAATTTATGTGGTAGAGTTGCTCTGCTCTCCGCCGTCCTGGCTGGCGTACGTGATCCACCCACTGTATTATCCACATACAGGATTATGTTGAGTAATACAAGTCAGGAATTTCCCCAACCAGAAGCCCTGGATATACAGTCAGGTACGCTACATGCTACGTGCTCGATCTCTTGCATTTACATCAGGCAACGAGACAGAGTACAGAGCTGCTAAGTACGAACTGAGAAAAGCCATTACAGCGGCCAAGAGACAGTACAGAGAGAAGCTGGACAGTTTCTACTCTAATGTTGACGCCGGGCGGATGTGGCAAGGCATGCAGCACATCACAAACTACAGGACCACCACGAGCACGACTATCAGCTCCTCAGACAGCCTGCCGGATGACCTCAACACCTTCTACGCCCGCTTCGAGACCTCCAGCATCGACACAGAGAAGAGGAACACACACACTCTGACCACTCAACCCCCCTCCCCCTCCTACTGTCTCATCAGCTGTGGTACACAAAGCGCTGAGGAAAATCAACCCCCGCAAAGCAGCAGGGCCAGACAACATCCCTGGACGGGCCCTCAGAGCTTGTGCTACGGAGCTGACAGATGTACTCACTTCCATCTTCAACCTCTCCCTCAGTCAGCGCATTGTCCCAACCTGCTTCAAAACCACAACCATCATCCCCCTTCCCAAGAAGAGCCCCCCGACCTGCCTGAATGACTACAGGCCAGTAGCACTCACTCCAATCATCATGAAGTGTTTTGAGAGAGTGGTGCTGACTCACATTCAGAGCAGTATGCCGGACATATTGGACCAACTGCAGTACGCATATCGGCCCAACAGGTCCACCTCAGACACCATTGCTACTGCCCTCCATTTTTCCCTTTCTCACCTGGAAGATAAGGACACTTATATCAGGATGCTCTTTATTGATTATAGCTCTGCCTTCAATACGGTCATCCCTCACAAACTCACCCAAAAACTGATTGTACTTGGACTACACCCCACACTTTGTGACTGGCTCCTAGACTTCCTGACTGGCAAACCGCAGTCTGTTAAGATTGGAAATAGGACCTCAGACACTGTCATAACAAACATTGGCACCCCACAAGGGTGTGTTCTCAGTCCCATCCTCTACACACTGTTCACACATGACTGTGTTGCCTCCCACAAGGACAACATAATACTGAAGTTCGCTGATGACACCGCAGTGATAGGACAGATCACTGGTGGAGATGATGACTGGGAGGTGGTCAGTCTTGTGACATGGTGTGAGGACAACAACCTCACCCTCAACACGGACAAGACAAAGGAAATGATAGTGGACTTGAGGAAAAAGAGAAGAACTCACCAGCCACTGTTTATCCGAGAGCTTGAAATGGAGAGGGTGAGCAGCTTTAAATACCTGGGGGTCCACATCAGCGAGGACCTCACCTGGACTCTCAACACCAACCAGCTGGTTAAGAAGGCACAACAGCGGCTGTACTTCCTGAGGAGGCTGAGGAAGTTTGGCATGTCACCTAAGATCCTCAACAACTTCTACAGCTGTGTAGTTGAGAG
>NW_015507247.1:35774-76663 GCF_001515645.1 Sinocyclocheilus grahami
CAAGGACAACATAATACTGAAGTTCGCTGATGACACCGCAGTGATAGGACAGATCACTGGTGGAGATGATGACTGGGAGGTGGTCAGTCTTGTGACATGGTGTGAGGACAACAACCTCACCCTCAACACGGACAAGACAAAGGAAATGATAGTGGACTTGAGGAAAAAGAGAAGAACTCACCAGCCACTGTTTATCCGAGAGCTTGAAATGGAGAGGGTGAGCAGCTTTAAATACCTGGGGGTCCACATCAGCGAGGACCTCACCTGGACTCTCAACACCACCCAGCTGGTTAAGAAGGCACAACAGCGGCTGTACTTCCTGAGGAGGCTGAGGAAGTTTGGCATGTCACCTAAGATCCTCAACAACTTCTACAGCTGTGTAGTTGAGAGCGTCTTGACCAGCTGCATCACTGCATGTTATGGCAGCACTACAGTGAGGTACCGCAAACGGCTGCAGAGAGTGGTGAAGACTGCTGAGAAGATCATCAGGACTCCACTGCCCTCTGCTGGCCATTTACCATCGCATAGTCTACAGAAGAGCTGCATCCATCATTAAAGACCCCACACACCCCAACACAGACTGTTCACACTCCTACCCTCAGGACGGAGGTACAGGAGTGTAAATTGCAGGACTTCCAGATTAAGGAACCCCTTCTTCCCCTCAGCTATTAGACTCTTAAACAGGTAGCTAGCTAGTGGACTTATCTATCTCAGAGAATCTCGGTCCAAATTGTTTCATCTCATTTGAACATTTGTAATGTTATTGCTGTTATTACTACCGCATAGTTTTTATTATTATGTTTCTTACATTGTATGTATGTATGTGTGTATAGTTTGTGTATGTGTGTGTATAGTTTTGCACTGTCTTGGCACTCATTGTGGACAGCAAAGTAAGAATTTCATTGCTCAGGGAAACTTGTTTTCCTCACTGGGCATATGACAATAAACGCTTTGAATCCTTTGAATCCTTGAATCCTGAATATTATGCAGGGGTACAACTCCAGTTACCATAGAAGTATTAAGATGAGACCGATGGACGTCGGCAAAGAAAATGAAGGTACCGTATTTCAAAACTTGCACGGTGGTATGAAGAAGAACGAGCACACTGTATTTAAATATAAAGTAGGGGATGTCAGGATTTCTAAAGTGCGAGGACCGTTCGCCAAGGGTTATGAACAGAACTACAACGATACATTTTTCACTATCGCCGCGTGTATCCCGCGTAATCCTCCTGTATACAGACTCTCTGATTATGATGGCGACGTCATCGATGGGGTGTTTTACGAAGAAGAGTTACAAAAAATAATCGTGAGCAAAAACAAAGCAAATATTTTAGGGGAGGAAAAAACAGGGGCGATCTATACCAGTTTTGTATACCAGTTTTAGTGAAATGGCTAAGATAGCCCACAAAATTGAATAGCTATATAGACAAAAAAGCTTTGTTGGACTTGCAAAAACCTTAAAACGAACAAGCCTTTACCGAAAGAGATCATTTGAGTAAAGGGATTACCATGGATGACCGTGGTTTCTACGTCACGTTGCCCTGCAATGCTTCTTTGTCACTTTATCCTGAAAATCGCATATCTAGTTATATGACCAGGTTAGCGAAAACTATAAACCTGAAAGGAGAATGGCAAGTAGGCCTTGCTGAGATTGAATATCCTAGGAGCTGGTACACCTTTAGCGACGATGACGTGATTCTCAGCCTGCACATCTCCCCAGCACCATCCCAGAAACATGTGAATAAACCCGGCAAAACCTTGTTTAAAGAGTTATCAGGGTTTTCCGTATCAAGGAAGCTCTAAATAACTGGTGGCTACTACGAGAATGTTCATGCCGTGATCAGTGCAATAAATGCACTTATCACACCAGCGGCAGTATTGACTTGAAAACAAAACCCAACTGGTCGCAAAGCCCAACATTTCGGTAAGCTTCTATGGGAAACTCGCCGCTATTTTAGGAATGAAAACTGACGTGGCTTTAGGACATTCCGCCTACCATGAAAACCCAATTTTACAACGAGCTTTATCCCGGCTATCACGTATCAATACGATGTATGTTTATACTGACATTATCGAATAGCAATCAGTTGGTGATTCGTACGTCCCCCTTTTAAGATGCGTACATATAACGAGGGGAGACAATGACACCGTCAGTGTTGGATACGACAAACCCCATTACGCATCGATCAACAAGTTGCTCATCACGGACATCGCATTAGAATTAAAGGATGACCAAAACGGCAAAATACCATTTTCTTACGGGAAAGTCATTGTAAAACTACACTTTAGGCCTGTGAAACAATCCGTGCTTTAAAAATGGCTTATTACAACCCACGCGGGATGAACACCGCTGACTATGTCAACTATTATCGAAATCAGGCGGGGGGTGGTCTACCCGGATATGCTGGAGGAGCCGTTATGTACGGAGGGGGCCTAGGAGGACTTTTCAGAGGTCTGTTTAGGTTGGCCGTGCTATTGTCGGTCGCTAAAAATATAGCAGCCGACGTCGTCTCAAACGTTCTGTCAAGATCGTATAACGGCGATCCTAAAGCTCAAGACGGTTCGGGGCTTATGGTCATGGCTCATAAGAGAACGTCTAAACCTCCGGGTATAAGGAGGCATGGTTATTCAATAAAGAAAACAAAGCGCAGTCCCAAGAAGGTCTCAGTTATGCGCGGAAAGCGTAAGAAGGCTGTTAAGCGAAACGTTACTGTTAAGAGTTGCTGTATCTAGCATGGCGTTACTGCACCGCATGTCGGGAGAGTGTATTAAGTCCAAGTTGGATTTGTTTACAATCCCGCTGACGCAGACGTTTATCGAGAAAAACACCTATTTAGAAGTACCACCTTTATCAGCTATATCGGACTCGTCGCCTTTGGAGTTTTTTATCACGGGGACCGGCGAAGATTACATCGACCTAAATAACACGTTGTTTCTACGTCTTAAAATCACAAGACCTAATGGGGGTGACATCCCAGACCCCGCAAAGGTAGCCCTAATAAATTACCCCGGAGCTACTATATTTTCGACGTCAGTCTTGCCGATCGCCTGATATATCAGAGTTCGATCACTTACCCATACCGATTTATCATTGAGAGTCTTCTCAATTACAGCAATAATGCACTGGAATCGCTTTTCTCGGCTTGCCTGTTTTTCAAAGACACGGACAAAACTGATCCTGTGGGCCGTAATGCAGGGCTGACCAAGAGATCGCTCTACACTACTGGTAGCAAGGTTGTGGATCTGCTGGCGCCTATTCACAGCGATATTTTCTTTCAAGAAAAATTCATGCTAAATGACATCGACATAAAAATACAAATGATCAGAGGCAAAGACGAATTCTGTCTGACGAGCGACGATGCCTATAAATTAAATATAGTGTCAGCCTCCCTTTTTGTCAGGAAAGTGTCCATATCACTGTCCGTGAGACTGGCGCATGCCCAGGCATTGCTCTCAACCACAGCCAAGCACCCCATAGATAGGGTCTGCCTAAAAACTTTCTCCATACCTGCTGGATACTGAGTATCAAATCAGGAAAATGTGTTTTTGGGGATGTTACCAAAATCTATCGTCCTGGCTATGGTGGATAACGACAAGTTCACCGGATCCTACTAGAAAAACCCGTTCACGTTCAAACATTACGATTTGGAGTTCCTGGCCGTCTACGTAGATGGACAGCAATTTCCCGCCAAGCCTCTCCAGCCAGACTTTACCTCAGGATCTGCTGTACGGAAATTTTATCAGTTGGTGACCGCGACTGGGAGACATCTTAAACATCAGGCCCTCTATCAACAGGGATGATTTTCTGAAAGGCTACTCGCTTTATGCCTTTAACTTCACGCCTGACGAAGACTGCGGTTAGCACATATCGCTCATCAAGTCCGGGAATATCAGACTCGAAGCGCGCTTCAGAGAACCATTACCGCATACTATTAATCTCATCGTTTACGCCGTGTTTGACAGTATCATCGAAGTGTCTAACCGCAGAGAGGTCCTGGTCGATTACTACTGAACAGAAAATGAACACGGTGCAACTCACAGCTATCATGGACAAAATTTAGTGTAACACTCATTTCCGAGGGAGTTCTTCCGAGTGATCACCTGCCTGAAAGACCGTTAAGGACATTTCGGGCCATGACTATCATTAACACGCACCCTTTGGACCTGCCTTTGGATCCCCATGGGCCGGAAGGGTGTGTTTAGGCATGTCTGTGCTTTTTATTACCTTTGTTTTAAAACAATATTCAATCAACTATCATAAACTATATATCATTTGACAGCTAAAACACTCAAGATCCATGTTATGAGCTTGTTTTTTAAATCAATACACCAGGGAGGAAAGGGTTAACATAAATGCTGAAGGACCACCATTTAAACATGTACAAAGTGAACGGCAGTACTTACGTTTCATCGCCTATAGTTCTGGTCAGCTCGGACTATTCCAAGAAACACCATTTTAAGTTAAGAGTCCACTCTTCAAAATGCATCCCACTTTTTAATCCAAAACAACGAAAAAATAGGGGAAAAAACGAAAGATCCTCCTTTGTTTACATGGGCGATTCGAGTTATAGTTGTCGATAGCATCCATTTTCAAAGAAATATCGATTCCAGCTTTGAAATGGCATTTGTTTCATATAGAATAGTCTCTTCCGAGCAAAATGAGCCCTCCCAGTCTCTCTCCTTCAATCACAGGCGATGTTATAACCCAGAACAGAGAGGGAGTCGCTGACAGGTTTAGCGAGGGGACAATCTGCGCTCCGCAGTTTTGGGCTGTTTGAAGCCAGCCAATGCCTAGCCAGCAAAGTTTTGATGGATGGAAGTGTTAGTCAACCACAAGGATGTTTACAGTGATTGACAGTTTGCACAGTTGACGTAAGCAGGTTTGAAGAATATCCGTGCACAAAGTTAGTGTGTGTTTGTGCGCTCTCTTCGTTACGCACGCTGCTTACACAGAATGGCGTATTTAGTGTGATGGAGTATTTATCGGCGAGCGGATTTTCTCCGAAGCTTGCATCTGAATCTCTCCATCGTGGAACATCGACTTTAGAAGAGTTTGTGTGGTGTTTGAACATGTTTTGGAGGACGTGATGTGAAGCAGTGATGAAGAGCAGCAGAAAGACCCGGAGAGATGCATGACAGGCAGGGATAGCATTAGCACGTAAGTTTCAATGCCGTTCTCTTGAATGTTTATGTGTTTATCATGTGTTTGCAGATTTTGTTTCATGTTAGCTGTTTTAGATTATAAAAATGACAACGAAGAGGGAAAATATGAGAGGGCTACATGATGTGTGTGTGTACAGGCTTAGCGACGTGCCAATCTGCGCAACGCAGTTTTTGGCTGTTTGAAGCCAGCCAATGCCTAGCCAGCAAAGTTTTGATGGATGGAAGTGTTAGCCAACCACAAGGACGTTTACAGTGATTGACAGTTTGCGTAGATTACGTAAGAAGGCCTGAAGATTACCCGTGCGCAAAGTTAGTGTTGATTATTGAGCTGACTTCGCTCTCGTCTGTACTCACGCTGCGTTCACAGAATGGCGTTGCGGCGCAACACAGAGTATTTATCCGCGAGCGGACTTTCTCCGAAGCTTACATCTGAATCTCTCCATCATGGGACATCGACTTTAGAAGAGTTCGTGTGCTGTTTGATAGTGTTTTGGAGGGCGTGATGTGAAGCAGTGGTGAACAGCAGCAGAAAGACCCGGAGAGATGCATGACAGGCAGGGATAGCATTAGCACGTAAGTTTCAATGCCGTTCTCTTGAATGTTTATGTGTTTATCATGTGTTTGCAGATTTTGTTTCATGTTAGCTGTTTTAGATTATAAAAATAAAATATGAGAGGGCTACATGATTTATGTATGCATGTTTGTGCATGTGTATGTATGTATATTGAGTATGTGTGTTTGTTTGTGCGCGCGTGAATGTGTGTGTGTATACAACATGTAAACACAGTGTTGCAAGTTTGATTTCTCTCTCTCTCCCTTTCCTGTGTTTCAGTGACTTTGGTATCCAGTTGGTCGGAACAAACCTTTTTAGTGACAGCCTTGAGTGTCCTACACTGTAAATAGTTGCTTTAGTTTTTCAGGAACTGGATATTCATAATAATTAGCAGAGAAAAAAATTACAATTACAAATGTAAAAAAATATATTTTGTGTGTTTATTAGCTCTAAAATGATCACTGATCAAATCTGTTTTGGTTCACTGTTTTCATTATTAGAATTGTTCAAAATAAATACTGTTTAGTTACAATGTTCAAATGTTGTTCTGAAATAGTTTTGTGTTTGTGTGTGGTTTCATGGGTAGATGAGTTCTGAATTGATATACATATAGCCTATCTATGTAGTATATGTAGTATGCAGTGTCATATGGAGACTCTAAATAGCCTTTTTGAAAGGATTCCTAGACTTTTCTTGAAATAAAAGATCTAAATGACTTTTCCTAAGCTTTTCTTTAAATAAAATACCATAAAGATGTACTTTATGCAAGTTTTTACCTAAAAAATGTTGTATTTCTGCTTTTATTTCAGGAAAAGTCTAGGCGTTTTTTCAAAAAAAGCCATTTGGAGACTCCAAATGGACACCTGGTAACCAAATGAGTCCACACTACAAATGCTGTTCAGAAATAGTTTTTTCTTGTGTGTTATGGTGGGCCAAATTTGAATCAAAATATGGTCAGACATTCAGCTTTATCTTTATGGTGTTTTCAGGTCTTTAGCATCAAAGCCTCATCCATTGGTCCCTTAGTGAATTTCATTCAAAGATATCGTCTCT
Source organism: Sinocyclocheilus grahami (assembly GCF_001515645.1). Taxonomy (NCBI): domain Eukaryota; kingdom Metazoa; phylum Chordata; class Actinopteri; order Cypriniformes; family Cyprinidae; genus Sinocyclocheilus; species Sinocyclocheilus grahami. The sequence goes on from NW_015507247.1 coordinate 42,546, forward strand.
TTATGATATGACACTTTCATGTACATTTTACCTTGTTTTACTCTGTTGCTATACTAATTATGAGTTATTATGACTCCAGAGTAACAAAGGTTCAAGTGTCTAGTTTCAAACAATAACAGATTTATAAATATAGACCATAGGGTTCAAGAGCTACAGACATTTTTATTTGGGTATGTCGTTTTTCAAAAATAGAGGCGCACAGTAAGTGGTTAACTCGAGAGGGTTCTGGCTGTTTTTTTGATAACTTCGGCAATGTTCCTGACTATGAACGCTTTCCAGCCTCCATCAAAAACTTTTTAATATCCAACATTCCCATCGTGTTATATTCTACCAAACGGGTTCAGGATTTTACGTCGGATGCTTGCGGACAACACTGTGTGTTTTTCCTATATCACCTAGCGAGGGGTCGAGACTATAATTACGTGATGAATTTGTACAGCGATGATTATATTAAAAATGATAAAATGGTATCGGTCTTTGTAAAAAGACTTGGATCTATTGCTTGTAATGAAAACATTTTGTTGTGTATTCATTGTGTGCAATCTTGTAATACCGCTATGTCGCATGATTGAATTATCCATTGTATTTGTGTGATTATAAATAAAAACGCTTAAAACCGACATCTGTTTTCCAGTCTTTTATTCAAAAATATTCAAACAATAGGTATACATATAATTTCACAGAGACATACATTTAAAGAAAATACATCATTAAGATTCTAAGCATTGTCTTCGATCGAGAGACGGTGATTTGAACAAGGGTTCATCCGTCCTCCGAGCTGTAGTACGTGAAATTCTCTTTTTGACAGACTTTTTATAAAAGTTGCACGGGCTCAGGCATGTGAGAGATCACTCTAGGCTTGCTTTTTAAAGAACTAATCATACGTCTAACATGATGATTTGGTACGGTAGAAAACGTAATGTTTACTTCGGCAAACGATTGTAGAAACTCCGATGATCCTAGAGGTCTCCTATCATCCTGGACCTGGTGCGGAGCTGTAACATTTTTTAACAAATCGAGCATGTGCGAACCGGGTATGGTTCTACCTTTAAACACAAATTCACCCGACTCGTTCCAAGAGCTGAGTCCTTTAGCTTTAGACATTTTGTCTAATATGTATCGACTGTTTTTCACGCTTCTCGACGGCAAGTTCTTCAGAACTTCAGCTACGACATCTTCCGAACCCTCGTTATCTCGGGCGGTAGAAGCGACACAATCATCTTTATGACCGGGATCAGGATTTGGTAACGAGAATGTTAAAACAGTGCTCTCACGATCTCCTTGTTTAATGATCGTAAAAACCTTGTTAGGATGTTTGAGTAAAGTTAGGCTTTTTCACGTTGATCCAAATCGGTCCTGAGTGAAATTTCTTATGGCTGTATCCAGATCGTTCTCTACGACCTGTTGAATGTTCTCTCGAGCGGTTACGGATTTCAACATCTCCAGCTGGTTCTGGGGGACAAGATAAATCTTCTCGGCATATTCCATGCTCAACCCTGTCTAGACGATATTAAACTGGAAATAAAGGGTACTGCGACGCTTAGGAGCGGTAAAAGAAAGCCGCCGTTCTGGTTGAAAACTCGTTTCTTGGCGGTTATACCGATTTTCTTATTGGCGAGAAATTTAATTTCCGATTTTCTCCTTTTCAGTTTTTGCTACTGCTGTCGGTTGATCATAATCGTACCGTAAAGGATGTTTAGCACTACTTCGCAGAGTGCTAAAATGAGTTTGTCGGATGACGACTGTAAAATAAGACGACGTTGTTTAGGCGTAACTTTATGTTGCATCTTTTAGCTTTAAATGCTTTCAAAGCTTGGCGGACATGACAATGATCAGATTCTTCTTTTTTTCTGGAGGTAGACCAATTGGCGATCGCAAAGCAACCCCGTTCTGAGCCGATATTGTTCATGTGTTTTTGCTTTATAGTCTATCATAAGGTATCCGTAAGGCTGACTCGTAGCGTCTTGATAACACTCCATAAAGTATTTTGCATTGGTCGGATACATCTGCTTCGCTAATACCATCACCTGATTAGCGTCCCAGGGATCGTGTTAGGCATCACCCAGCCGGCAGCTCTACAGATGTCTGCTATCGAGGCGCCCCGCGCCAATGCCCAAGAAGATGCCACTCCTCTCATAGAGTGGCTCTCACTCAGAGGGGGCATGGTAAACGTTGGGCCTGATATGTCAAGACTATAGCCTCCACTAACCAGTGGGCAAGTCTCTGTTTGGAGACAGCCTTTCCCTTCTGCTGTCCTCCGAAGCAGACAAAGAGCTGGTCTGAGGTCCTGCAGCTCTGCGTACGGTCCACGTAAATGCGCAGAGCACGAACGGGACAGAGCAGAGCGATGGCTGGGTCTGCCTCCTCCCGGGGCAGCGCTTGCAAGTTAACCACCTGATCCCTAAAAGGCGTGGTGGGAACTTTGGGCACATATCCAGGCCGGGGTCTCAGGACAACGTGAGAGTTACCCGTTCCGACTCCGATCGGGCATCTACGGGGGTCTTCCCGGCAGGAAGAGCACCAATCAACAAACAGGTTCCACTTCAGCCTGTAAGCATGTCTGGTGAATGGTGTTTATTACCACTGGAGGTAGCCCACCTAGAACCTCTGCGTCCCGTCCAGGGACCACAAGTGGAGATTCCACAAGTCTGGACGCGGGTGCCAGAGGGTGCCCCCTCTCTGAGAAAGGAGGTCCCTCCTCAGAGGAATTTGCCAAGGAGGGGCTGTCACAAGGAGCATCAGTTCGGGGAACCAAGTCCGACTGGGCCAATATGGCGCTACCAAGAGGACCTGCTCCTCGTCCTCCCTGACCTTGCACAGTGTCTGTGCGAGAAGACTCACTGGGGGAAATGCATATTTGCGTAGGCCCCGAGGCCAGCTGCACGCGTGGTCATGAAGCCAAAGCTGAAGTGGTCTCATATGAAGCATCCCGAGCGCACAAGCATCCCATTCGCACAACTGCGCTCGGGACTGGGCCAGTATGAGCCAGTCATTGAGGTAGTTGAGAATGCGAATGCCTGCTTCCCTCACTGGAGCGAGGGCTGCCTCCACGACCTTGGTGAAGACACGAGGCGACAGGGACAGCCCGAAGGGGAGGACCTTGTACTGATACGCTCTCCCTTCGAACGCAAAGCGGAGAAACGGTCTGTGTCGAGGGAGAATCGAGACATGAAAGTACGCATCCTTGAGATCGATCGCTGCAAACCAATCGAAAGGACGGACGCATTGAAAAATGCGTTTCTGCGTCAACATCCTGGACGGGAGCTTGTGAAGGGCCCGGATCAGCACGCACAGGTCCAGGATTGGTCGTAACCCACCGCCTTTCTTGGGTATGATGAAGTATGGGCTGTAAAACCCTGACCTCATCTCGGCTAGAGGGACCGGTTGTATCGCGTCCTTCGCCAGCAGGACCGCGATCTCTGCACGCAAGACAGGAGCATCCCTGTCCAGCACAGAAGTGCACCGAATGCACCTGAACTTGGGAGGGCGCCGGGCGAATTGAATCGCGTAGCCGAGTCTGATGGTTCTCATGAGCCAGCGAGACGGCCTGGGGAGCGCTAACCAGGCCCCCAGCGACCGAACAAGCGGGACTAGGGGAACCACCGATGTACCCGCAGTGGGGCAGCGAAGTGGAACACAGGAACCTAACCCGGGAGGCAGTGCATCCCAGGGTGGGGTCTGAGTGCGCGGCGCGCCACTTACCTGGCTCCACGGCTGGGCAGGGGGCTCGTGAGGAGGCATAGCGTCCTTGAACCAGACCCTGCTGCCCACTGGCGAAGGGAGAGGGGGACGGCCATGTGGAGACTGGGTCTCGTGCACTGCCATCCTCGCCCTCTTGGGACCTGGAGAAAAAGGAAACTGCTCTTTTTTGAGGTTTTGGGTACGTTTATTTGCGTATCAGTCCAGTTAGCAGCACTGTCCGCAATGCGGGGCGATCTGTCTGAAAATAATAATAGTAGTTTAAAGTGCCCCTATTATGGGTAATGAAAGGTTCATATTTTGGTTTTGGGAGTCCCCAACAACAGGTTGACATGCATGCAAGGTCAAAAAACATGTTCATTGTCTTAAAATATGCATTTATTTTTTTCCTTTTTGCTCGACGACTCCCAAACGATTTGTTTAACGATTCATTTTTCCAAACCCCTCCTTTGCGTGATGTAAAAAATGCAGGGATTGGTCTGATGAGCGCATGTCAATAACAGAATGCCCATCACCCCCAGCTCCATGGTAAACACCCAAACAGCCATGGTATATGTGTTAGCCCAATGCAGAAACGTATTGATAAAGCACTGCAGTTTGTACACCAACGCATTGCTCTAATCTTTATCAGAACTACAAGTAATAACAATGACAAACATTCACTATTCATCGACACATTTCTAGACAATTGCGAGCGAACAGATATTGCTGTTAGCCGGTTAGACGGAGACCTACATGCTGCACGGAGTGAACACAACACACACACAACTAAATACATATTTTGCATGCTACAGTACAGAGTACATGACAGCGACAGTTTTAAAAAGAATTACTCCACTTTCAGAATAAAAATTTCCTGATAATTTACTCACCCCCATGTCATCCAAGATGTTCATGTCTCCCTTTCTTCAGTCACAAAGAATTTATCAGTCGCAACTTATATAGCGAATTAAACGATCGGTCATTTTATAAAAAAAAAATATATGCCACAAATGCTCGACTTGTCTAGCTCTGCGAGGCGCATGCATACTCTGTGTACAACAGGGTATGTCTAAAAACTCCCAACACTTTTCTCCTCCAACTTCAAAATCGTCCTACATTGTTGCTTTACGCTTATTTTTTTTTGGAAAGGGTGTTTGACCCTCCTTGCATGTTCCCTTTGTAAACACTGGGTCGGTGCTTCTGCAATCTTCACTTGCACTCTCTGCTACCTGCGACGTTACTTGCAATCGACATAAATCGTGCATGTTGCCAATGGAGACGCTGTGGTGATTAAACGATTAAAACTAATTTAGTACTATAACATACAGGGTCCTGCAAGAAAAAGACAGTACCCGCAAATCCGTGGCCACTGAACAGAAGAATATGAACGCAATGCACAAAGGCTCTCGTTAAGCGTTTTCCTCCTGTAGAAAAACATAAACACTTAACATGGCGTAATGTATTAAGATACATTAATGGACTAAGATGATAAAGACAATTCAGTAGCCTATATGTCTTGTTGTTGACTCAAAGTATATACAGACCAACAAATATGAACGTGCATTTTGAAATGCATTAAGTGATTTTAAAAGGATAAACTCCGTACTCAAACATTTTCCTCCTATATAAAATCATTATAAATAAAACACATAATGTAGCTTAAAGGGATAGTTCACCCAAAAATCCAAATTTGATGTTTATCTGCTTACCCCCAGGGCATCCAAGATGTAGGTGACTTTGTTTCTTTAGTAGAACACAAATTATGATTTTTAACTCCAACCGTTGCAGTCTATCAGTCGTATAATGCATGGCAATGGTAACAAAATCTATGAGAGTAAAAACAACATGCACAGACAAATCCAAATTAAACCCTGCGGCTCGTGACGACACATTGATGTCCTAAGACACGAAACGATCGGTTTGTGCGAGAAACCGAACATTATTTATATCATTTTTTACCTCTAATACGCCACTATGTCCAACTGCCTTGAGCGCGCACGGCATCCTGTGCGTGAGGCGTGTACGCGCTCTGGCGTAGAGCACTCTCGCGCTCTGACACTCATGGTTTACACAGTGCACAAACATTGTAGGTACGACGGCTAATCAAAATGGTACTTACTTGTGCTTATCCAGATTGTTCAAACCGACTTAAAACTAAAAGATTACGTTCTCTCGCGCGAACTCATTCGGGAGTGGTGACTTTCCACATATTCCCAACTTCTGAGCCTGCTCACCTGAAGTTATGGTTGATTGCTCTTCGGCTGGATATCAACACACCCATTAACGTAAACTACATCAGAGTTTAGACAAACACATGCTTGTTTTTATCACAGCTCACCATACAGAGAGAGAGAGAGAGCGAGCATAACACACAGCAACCGGATACCATGACACAGATGCGTCCGCGGATGAGTCTGGATGTGGGAATGGACCATTAAAAAGTAAAAAAAAACAATACGTACAGATCATTTATCTCCTGTCATCCTTGGTCATGTACAAAAACAACATATTTCTTCCCCCGGAGCTCCAAGGTTGACGGCAGAATTTCACGCGTGCCGATTTTCACATATAGAAATTATGAAGTCAGAGGTCACATATGGATATGATTATGAGGTCAAAAGTTCAAAGTCATTAATCATAATGATGTTTGCTGTTGGATAGGGACTACTCATCTGTCTGTGAGTGGTAAACGGAGATGCGGAGCTGTTTGACCTTGAGTAGGTGGCAGAGATCCGTCATCAGCAGGGACATGAATGGAGTCTCCTGGTCAGTCAGAATTTCAGTGGGTATGCCCACTCGGCTGAACAACATGAAAAGCTCTTTGGCGATGGCTTTCGCAGTGGCTTTGCGGAGAGGAACTGCTTTGGGGCACCGGGTGGCGTAGTCCACGATGACCAGTATGTGTTCATGACCGTGAGCAGACATTGGCAGCGGCCCCACCAAATCCATTCCTATGCAGGCGTAGGGCACCTTTATTATAGGCAGCGGTATAAGAGGGCTGGGGGAAGCACGGCGCAGTGACGTGCGTTGGCAGGAGGGACAGCTTTGACAGAAGCGCTTCACATCCATGTCCAGTCCCGGCCAGTGGAAATTATCTCTTATCCATTGCACCATGTTGGATATGCCGAGGTGTCCCGCCATCGGGTGTGAATGTGCCAACTCCATCACCGTCTCTGTTTTGGTCCGGGGCACGACTAGTAACATCTTTTCCTCCCCCCGCTGCTGGGTGACACAGTAAGCAAACCATTTTTATCACAAAATATGGGAGGGGGTGTGGCACTTACTGTAGGACCTCTTACTCTACGATCCGTACTTGGGTCCAGCAGTTCCGTAGCTGCTCGTCCTCCCGTTGCTCATGGCCAAAGGACCCTCCCGCAGAAATCGGGATCAGACGAACACTGAACTGAATCCTCTGCCGAATCCTCTGAACAGACACATACACATAAAATTATGACAAAATGCCCATCTCGACAATCATTCAGGTAAACGCAGTCAGTTACGTCTCAAGTGAATGAAAACAGCTGAGAAAGAAATCGGATGTGATGTGTATCATTATATCGGATCCGTGCATCAGGTCTTAAAGGAACAGTGGCCTATAAATACTGCTGCTGTCATTAATGATCATCAAACAACAAAACAGCTGTGATAAAAATCTATATTTAATTGATACAGTGAACACTCTGCAGTGTTACTTTGCCTAATTATTAAATTTCTGTATTTGAATACTACCAACCTTATTTTATTTGTAACATATTCTGTTGTATATATCTATGCTTGTAATTTGTGTATTTGTTCTTATTTTTACTGGCTGTTCTCTTGTCTCTTTAATCATGTTTAAACTTTCTTAGTTAATCTAGCAGTATTTGCTGTGGTATGAAAGAAGTACTTCGCTTTAAGACATAAATGGAAAGCAAGTTAAATTGAAATATTTTTCTTTTCTTTCCGAAAAATGATCCGATCTGTGGGTCAAAAACCGTAATGTGATCCGAACCGTGATATTTGTGATCCCATGAACCACTATTAACTTATAAGCACAAAACACAAGATACTTATCTTTTCAATATGAATAAGACTTTATTGGATAAGTCTAAGACATTAGTTGCTGTTTGTTGCTGCCGTGTGTTTTGAGTTTGAGCTCAGTCAAGTTAATTCTTTATCGTCTATTTTTTATCTTAAAATCAATTTTATACACCATCATTTTCGTTTCTATAATGTGTGAATATATCCCCTATCGTATTCTACAACAAAAACAATCAGAGCGCCTTGTTGTCACTAGTTCTATTTTTATTTCCTGAGTCCACTATTAGCATATAGCCCGTTAGCATCGCCAGTGTGGTTGCCGCTAATCTCGCTTACATTGCTAATACTCTATTCACACACATTACCATTGTTTTACTCACTATTACTTGCTTTAACCCTTTGGGGTCGACAAACGCGGATACGCGTTTTGTGGCATCTTCTCCTGATAACACCGAAAATAACTTAAATTACACTTTCTTTTTTGATCTTACAGATAAGAGCAATACATCAATTGAATCTGTAAATGGTCTACTTTTATTTGTATACACACGTAACAACAAAACTTTGTGCATTTACAAAATAAAGAAAACAAATAGGGTGCGCTGTCTGCCGCCTTGGTCTGCCTGATCTTTATTTAGAAACGCATCATTAAAATGAACTTTAACTCCATGTGAGCAAATACTCAACAAAGAGACATGAGAGAGATATCTATAGAAAGCTTGACATGTCTACTTTTAAACTAAGCAAGTCTTATCGAAAGCAAATATTCTGTGATAAAGTAATCCATATGAAACCAACGCGATGTCCAGTCTTTCACTTTTCCCTTCATTATATCTTGTAACGGACAAAACGTTACGTGGTTTTATTATTGTAGATTCGCTCCACTTTTCTTGTGGGCTCACATGTAGTACCTCTAGGAGCAGCTTGAGGGTGCTATTGCTTGGAGGTAACGGACATATAAGTCCGATCACCATAGAGGAAGTCAGTTCGTTTGGTAGAGGGAAACCATTTGGTTGAACTCATGCTACCGGCTGGCTCTATGAAAGTCCTTGGTTGAGAACTCTTTGAGTTTCTGCTCAGCTGTGAGTATGGTTTGGTTGATTTACCTGACAACGTCTGTATAGTGAAGTTACTGATGTCAGTCATTTGCTTTCTTTTTAGAAAGGACTTTATTTATCTATGTCTACACTTCGCTATTCTACAAAATGATTGCTTTCTTCGTGTGTAATTGACTGGATGCATATTAAATCACCTCTGGGTACGAGGGGTGAGTTCATCCAACGCTGCACACAGGGCAGCAACCCGCCGAATGCCAACGATACTGTGGGTTATAGGAATACTAACATTGCATCGCACTCAAATAACTTTGTGGATTAGAACGTCATCTCATCCCTCATCTATTCTCGTACCTCAACTGCACATGGAATGATAAGTTTCTTTCAAAACATTGACTGAGTTAAAATACAAAGTGCATTTAAATTGTTTATGGTTTATTTGTTTGTTTTTGCAACTGTGTGGGTATATATACACTGGTGGGAAGAATAAATTAGGATACAAAGATAATTAGGGTTGTGAAGAGTATTTTAATCAGTACATGTTGAAAGTCTGTTGAACCCCTCAGAGTAACAGCTGGGCAGTGGAAAAATGGCATCATTATCTTGAAGGCAGAGCATTTGAGGTAGTTACTGACCATGCTTCTTTGGTTTGGCTTTTCCAGCACCCAAAACCTTCGTCTAGGTTGGAAAGATGGACTATCAGACTTCAAGGCTATCACTTCACAGTTCGTTACAGAAAAGGACAATGTAATGTGGTACCTGATGTTTTGTCACGGACGCATGCAGCTGAACCAACGGCCATCCTGATGCACACACCAGCAAAGCATGTTCTTAATCCTATCACTTGTGACCTGCCAACGGACTTGTCGCAGATTGCTGCTGAACAGAATAAAGACACCGAGTGCCAAGACATCATGGTAAAAGCCAAAGATCTAAACACCACTGATCTTATGAGAACTCCCTATGTTTTTAAAAATTATATTTTATTCAGGAGTGTTCCAGACTCTAAAGGAGGCCAGAGATTCCAGATTGTGGTACCTACTAGTTTGAAGGAAGCATTTTTAACTTATGCCCATGACAGCCCCCTCAGTGGACATTTAGGCAAATTTAAAACTCTAATGAGACTTTTAGAATTTGCTTATTGGCCTTCCATGCGTACGGACGTATGGCAACACTGCAAACAGTGTGAAAAATGTCAGCAGCATAAGCCCACAAACCTGAAGCCAGCAGGAGGTCTCCAAAGCGTGCCCATCTTTGAGCCAGGATACATGCTCGGCATGGACATTATGGGACCGTTCCCACGGAGTACCCATCAAAATGAATATCTTCTAGTTGTGGTAGACTATTTCTCGAAGTGGGTAGAGGTGTTCCCCATGAGATCTGCCAAATCTACCTCCATCGTCCGTATTCTCATCGAAGAGATATTCACAAGGTGGGGAACACCAGCCTTCATCGTTTCTGATAGAGGCACTCAATTCACCTCAAACCTCCTGGATCAGTTATGCAAGCAGTGGCAGGTAACCCAAAAACTCACTACTGCTTATCATCCACAATCAAACCTGACTGAACGGATCAATCGAAATCTAAAAACCATGATTGCATCATATGTTGACAATAATCACCGTACTTGGGATCAATGGATCTGCGAATTTAGATTTGCTTTGAATACAGCATGGCATGAAAGCACAGGTTTTTCACCTGCTGAAGTAGCCCTTGGACGTCAGTTGAAAAGACCACTACAAAGAGCTCTACAGAATCCACCAGATCCAGATCAACCAAGCTACAGTACTATTGATCGCCAGAAACTACTGTACGAATCTGTCAGAGAAAATGTAGAGAAAGCACACTAGTAGGTACCACAATCTGGAATCTCTGACCTCCTTTGGCTTCAGGTTGGTGGGCTTATATACACTGGTGCAAAAACAAACAAATAAACCATAAACCATTTAAATGCACTTTGTATTTTAACTCAGTGTATGTTTTGAAAGAAACTTATCATTCCATGTGCAGTTGAGGTACGAGAATAGATGAGGGATGAGATGACGTTCTGATCCACAAAGTTATTTGAGTGCGATGCAATGTTAGTATTCCTATAACCCACAGTATCGTTGGCATTCGGCGGGTTGCTGCCCTGTGTGCAGCGTTGGATGACTGTCTACAATCTAATGTGACCACGTCCACGCGGTGAGCACGCTATAGATATGAAAATTGTCCACGTGAAGCGTGCGGCGTGTAAACGCCCACATCACAGCAAACAAAGCAGCAACTTTTTTTTATTTTACTGTTCGCGTCGTGCTGAGAAGAATAAGACCGAATTCACCTCAAGAAGCTTTGGATTACCTGCTTCCGGCTTCGCTACCGTTCGGACGTTTTTGCTTACTGCTCTGCGCTTTGCTCCCTATTTCTGTACTTTTCTTTGATTTTTCTAAGATTTTTACTTCAGCAGATCAGCACAGTGCTCAAACAACATATTTTTGGCACAAACACTAAAACTAAAAACTCTCTGGGACTGGAATAATACCACGAAAAAGAAGACTTTTGCCTCCCACTGCCAGCAGCTTACATTCCGGAGAAGGGAAAACAGGAAAAAACAATGCAGCAGCTTGATCCAGCAATGATCATAAACACGAGTAAGTCTTTTTTATTAACCTACTTGTATTAGTTTTCACATAACTTGTTCACATTTTAGTTAGAAAGTAGTTAGACTTTTTCCAAACTATAATTCCTGACTAAATGTATAATCAAGTGAAACATTATGAAGTTTCATTCACAGCATCTAAATGTCTCACGATGCCAGGATGTTTTTTTATGTTCAATAACATACAGAAATACGATATAAAAGTAATGAGTTATAATGTTACTAGCCTAATGTCAGTAAGAATGATTAGTCAACTTTACTGTGATAGGATATTCTGTTCACGAATATAGCCATATATGTTTATAACTATAGTTTTTGGATTGTATAGTCCTACATACAAAGCATGCTTGTGTTTATGAATGTAACTAAGCTTCTGTTCATGAATATCTGCTCTGGTGTAAATATTTTGAATGTGTTATACCCATGTCTTATGGACTAATGATGGTGAAATGTTTGAAACCGTTTCAATTTTCGTTTAGGACTGTGGCTGCATCACTGGCATCTTGCACAAGAAAGGCACACACATGCCATTCAGTTTTGAGTTCGCTGGAAAATCACACTGAGTAAGTGCACAGTATAGTAATTGTATTATTCCCAGAATATGTGGTAATATTATTTGTACACCCCTAGCAGTACCCTAACAACCATCTTAAACATTTTAGAAGCTCCACAGCAACACATTGGTTGTCACCAGGAATACCCTTGTGACTGTGCTTTTTCGCATTTGGCTCCCAAACTCTGGAATAGCCTTCCTGATAACGTTCGGGGTTCAGACACACTCTTTCTGTTTAAATCTAGATTAAAGACACATCTCTTTGGCCAAGCATTCAAATAATGCATCTCATAATCTTGTACTGCAGTTATATGTGATCAAATGCACATTATTATTCTTTAGTGTGGGTTAAACAAATCGATTTTGCTTGGTTGGAACAGCAGTTACGCTAATTATGTCTCTTATTTGTTTCTCTGTTTTACTAGGATTTACACAAGCTTCAGTCTGGATCCAGAACACCTGAGAAGAGATGATGCAACCCCTCAGAGGACCTCAGATGATGCCAACCCTGAAACAACTTACAGAACTACCACATTTTGCTATAAGTTTGATTGCATCATATAATAATTGCTGTTAATAGTGTTCATCATCTGTTTGATTACGTCTTTAATTGATTTTTCCATACATTTCTGCCATATGTACATTAACTGACAGTCACCACTGATAAGCTACTACTAAATATTGTAGAAACTTAATTTGCTGTAAAGTTGCTTTGCAATGATTTGTATCGTGAAAAGCGCTGTACAAATAAACTTGACTTGACTAAGACAATATTAACTAATCTAACACAAACACATGCACTCACACATTCATACAAGTTGCAGGAAGAGAGAAATTGAGGAAAGAATGAGTTTAAGAGAATGAAAATTTGAAATCCCAAGTTTATAGCAATATGTGCAATTGCATAGACCTGAACAACAATCAATCACTTAATTAACCCTCGCATGGAGTTCCTCAATGAGGTTAAAATTTATATTCAATGCACCAGTTCAGCTAGAATCTGGAGGTACTTGCATTGCCTGTGTAGGGGGGGTTCCCTTTGTTGTCATAGTTGCAGAAAGGGGGTTTCCCGAGGTTGCTGATTGGCTGGAAGTTCAATAGTCGTTGAAGTGATGTCTTGGGAAGCCAATGGTTGGTCTTTGGCTGAAGATGTGGAGTTGTGGGCTGGTTGAAGTTTTGAGGCAGTCACAGACTCGAGGTGAACTCGGAGACACACGTTGCGGCAAAACTTAACTCAGAACATGAAACTCTCAATGGAAAAGAAAATAAACTAAAGTAAAAGCCAGCAATAAGAGTGACGAGACTAGATGGCATATCTCCTCAGGGTTTTGGAGGAGCAGCTGACGTGTAAGCCAGACCATGCTCAAAGAGCGCTAAAAAGCATAATTTGATGGTGTTCTGAGTTTTTAAACTGGGCTGTTGGACATCCCAAATGGTTTCTTGACCAATTAGACAGTCTTAGCTCGGGGTGTTGCTGTTTCTCCTCCCAATATATAAATCAACATGTTATCTTAACTGTCACATGGTCCGATTTTTCTCGCTCTTGCGGAGTATAATTTTGGACATGATTTCTTTAACAAGAATATGATACATTTGACAAAGAATTGATTGGAAGAAATGTTTCCAGCAAGAAGATTCAAACACACACATACTAAACATGAATATGAACCCTTAAACTATTCAATAGTTATTAAAAAGATATACACAATGAGTGATTAGAACATGATAGTCAAATGTGTGGGTTACATACATGATATGGAGTTAAGCAATGGACTGATATTAGTTTGTTTGCTGATATTGCAAACAAAATTTGAGATCATTTTGATGCATCTACATCTGTAAAAGACAGTTTCTGTGCTATTCTGTGAACGTGAGCTGTGCTTTGTGAGGAACAAAAAGGTTAAAAGGTCTCGTAAGGAATCTCAGTCTGGTCTTTGTCCTGGGTGGGGGAAACCACCCAACAAAGTCTCCAATAATGATTTCCCTCATGTGATGGTCATGATGTTGTCTCATCAATCATTAATCTTGGGTTTCTTTCCCCAAAATTGACAATCTCCATCCTGAGTTGAAATTATCAATGTGTTCTTTTGTGTTAATGTTGAAAGCTGTTAAAAGCTGCTAGTTAGTGGACTTGCTTCAGACTCGTGGCGCCAGGGTATTGTGGACAGATTTATGATGTGGTTTAACGTTTTCCTGGGCCTCTTTGTGGAATTTGACTCTTTGGGTTGTTCCAATCTGATCGAATCTTAAATTGTCTGATTCACTACAACACTCACCCTCCTGTTCACTTTCCATGGATATTAGAGATAGCCCTGCATCACTCACCCTGTCACAAGTGGTCGATAATGCGGGCAGATGAAGAGCGATTAGAGACACAAGTGTAAAAAAAAAGAAGTTGACTTTTGTTATCTTCTCCCCTGCAGAGAACCGCTCTCTCTCTCGTCATTGAGACTGCATCCCGAGGCTTTGAGATGGAGGAAATCCTCCGTCGGCTCACCGAGATTACCATGTAACAGCAACAGTTCACAGAGCACCTGCACCCGTTCACAATTGCCAGAGTACTAATTACGAACACCTGATGTCACTTACCTGAGCACTATATCTGTTCACGCACCTCAGTATCTCACCGATTGAGCTAAAGTTATGTTTCTGTTTCAAAATGTACCATTTGAAGTTCTCCTTCAGTTTGTGTAAATACAAAAGCTCTGAATTCGCAAAGTCACCTAGTACGCTCCTATGATGCCTTCATGGATCATTTCCGCGAGGTGTTTGGCAAAACTACCTTGGCGGTCTCCGTGCATGATGAGCTCTTCCGACTACGGCAAGCGACTATGTCTATTCAAACGCTGAGCAAGGGGGTGGTACGCCATCGTACCCCGGAAGTCACTCTTCGCATCGGAAACTTCCATGCTGAACAGATTTCATTCCTGGTGCTGGAGGAGGTCACAGTAGATATCGTCCTGGGATGTCCTAAACATCATCCTGACATTTACTAGAACTCAGGAGAAATACTTTGAGTGAATCCAGTTTCAAGACTTGTTTAGCAGATCTCCCTCTTCCAGGACAAGCTAAGCTCTCCATACCGCTATGTTCTACCACTACTGAGAGCCCAGCTACACAAAGCTCAGTCCACCTTCCAGCAGTCTACAGGACGTTCCAGGACGTGTTCAGCAAGGTCGCGGCAACCCATCTTCCACCTCATCGGCCATGGGACTGTGCGATCGACCTGCTGCCTAGGGCCAAATTACCTAAGGGTCATGTCTATCCCCTATCGATCCCGTAACGTGTTGCTATGGAGTACATCAAGGAGGCTTTACATCAGGGGTTCATCCGTCCTTCCACTTCTGCTGCAGCATCCAGTTTCTTCTTTGTGGCGAAGAAGGATGGAAGCCTATGCCCTTGTATAGACTATCGAGCACTCAACTCCCAAACGGTCAAATTTTCTTATCCACTTCCTCTGGTGCCAGCCTCGTTGGAGGAGCTCCATGGTGCCCGGATCTTCACGAAACTCAATCTACGCAGTGCCTACAATCTAATCTGCATACGAATAGGAGACGAACGGAAAACTGCCTTCATAACACCATCCGGGCACTACAAGTACCTGGTGATGCCATATGGCCTTTCAAACTCACCATCCATCTTCCAAAACTTCATGAATTAAATCTGTCCGTGATATGTTCAAGCAATTCGTAATCATCTACATCGACGACATTCTCATATACTCACCCAATCTTCAAAAACACCAACAGCACGTTTCCCAGGTACTCCAACGTCTCCGCGAGCACCACCTATACCTCAGGCAGGAAAAGTGTGAGATCCACCACGATTTCCAAACTTCTATCGGTGCTTCATAGCCCATTATAGTCAACGGTCGGCTCCACTTACCTCTCTCCTTTGTCAGAAGCCAAAGACCCTCTCCTTGACGCCTGAAGCCACAAAGGCATTTCAACAGCTCAAATCCTCTTTCTTCACTGCTCCAGCCCTAACCCATCCAGATCCGAACCATCAGTTCATGGTGGAAGTGGATGCTTCCACTCTAGGAGTAGGTGCCGTATTATCCCAATGGAAGGGTGAACCCCCTGTACTCCATCCATGTCCGTACTTCTCCAAGAATATGTCCCCAGAGGAGCAAAATGAAGACATCGGGAACCGCGAGTTACTGGCCATCAAACTCGCTCTGGAGGAGTGGCGGCACTGGTTGGAAGGGGCTCAACATCCATTTGAAGTCATAACGGATCACAAGAACCTCCAATACCTCCGTGAAGCTAAACGTCTCAATCCTCGACAAGCCAGATGGGCCCTCTTCTTCCCCCATTTCCAATTCACAGTAACCTACCGCCCAGGGCATAAGAATCTCAAAGCAGACGCTTTATCACGGCTTCACCAACCAGATCCAATCACCAGATAACCCGGAACCCATTCTCTCACCCACCGTGTTCGCATGTCTATTCATATGGGATGTGACTGATCAAATTTGTGCCGCCACTCTCACAGAACCCTCTCCGCTGGGAGGTCCAGTAGGGAGATTGTGTGTACCTACCACTCTACGTCTCACCCTTCTGGACTCCATCCACACTTCTCCGGGATCGGGTCACCCAGGCAGCCAACGAACCCTCTCGCTCCTCCGGAAAAGATACTGGTGGCCCAGCATGGCTCAGGATGTCGCCCGCTACATCAAGGGTTGTTCGGTCTGCACCATCACATCCACTCCACACCGTTTACCTGCAGGAAAACTGGTTCCCTTACCTGTTCCACGCCGACCCTGGTCTCACATTGGAATCGATTTTGCCACTGATCTTCCACCCTCTAACGGATTCACTACCATATTTGTCGTGGTGGATAGATTCTCCAAAACCTGTAAATCTCACCCACCTTCCATGTGTCTTTACTGAAACCTTTCACTAATGCACTTCTCCCTCCTTCTGCAGAGCACGAGATGCCTCCTTCCGAGGTCGACCCCAACGATACCATCTACAGAGTCCAAGAAATCCTAGACTCCTGACGGCGGTGCGGCGACTCCAGTATCTCATGGATTTGGAGGGGTACGGTCCTGAGGAGAGATCATGGGTGGACAGGAGACGCCCGTGGGGGAGGGGGTACTGTCACAGATTCACCAGCCACATCAGCTACACCAGCCACCTGCACCCGTTCACAATCACCAGAGTATTAATTACGAACACCTGATGTCACTTACCTGAGCACTATATATGTTCACGCACCTCAGTATCTCACCGATTGGTCTCAGGGTTGCATACCTTTCCTCATGCCTCTCCACATAACACTGGATCTCCGTGGCTCTGTGTCTGCCACCATCTTACTGGATCTTCTTGAAGAGGATTAAGATGAGGATTGTTTCATATCAGCCTTAAGAGCTAAAGTTATGTTTCTGTTTCAAAACTTACCATTTGAAGTTCTCCTTCAGTTTGTGTAAATAAAGAAGCTCTGAATCGTTCTTCTTGTGTTTGCCTCTCTATCCAGCCGTGACATCACATCTCAATAGCACTCATTAAGTTAAGTTGTCTAATAAAGACCACCCCCTTAGCTGTTATAAATTCACTGTAAACCACGGCTTCACAGGGCTTATTGCTTTTATAAAACGGTTATTCCATATACGTAGTAAGGTTTCACAAAATAAAACAGAGCAAATAAAGTGTAATGATATTAAATTAAAACATTATTCTTCCACCAAACAATGTAGTTCCTCAGAATCAGATGTGGTTGCAATAAAGTGGTTGCCGAGCAACACACAAACGTAAACAAAGGTATATGTTTGTAGAGTAATTTACAAAAGCTTCGAACGTGGCTCAACCAATCAGAATCAAGGACCGGAACTATCAATTTTATAAATGTATTTATATAATCTGTGGAAGGAGTAGGACCCCAAAAACTTTGTCCAATCAAAATGTTCAGTCCGAACATTATGATATGCTGTCTTTCCTGCCTGTCAAATATGTATTTGCATTCCTCTGTGCACCCTGTTTCAGACATGATACATCATCAGTGCATTCCAACAAGAATGAAAAGCACTATTGTTTTGACACTATGCATTTGTGTGTGTGCCAATAGCCTTGTGGTTAGTGCGCTGACATACAGCACAACAGCACTAATGGCGACCTGAGTTTGATTCCCGTCTCAAGGTCCTTTGCCGGTCCTGCCCCCCTCTCTCTCCACCCAATGCTTTCCTGTCAGCTCTCTACTGTCCTGTCCCAGTAAAAGCAGAAAATGCACATAAATGTAACTTTAAAAAAAAGGCATTTGTACTGTAATGTTTTGTCACCGGTGAATAAGACATGAGGTAATCTAACATCCAATCAATCCTCACCAATGCCATCACTCTTCATATCGCAGGTTAGTCTCTGGTATGCCTGAATATGTTCATGTTTTTTGGAGGAGGCGTGGCTTTGCAGAGTGACTGGAAGACTATTTATCTAAGTACATTTAGAGAATCACTGCTTAAATACAAAGTCCCATTAAGGCAAGTCATGTCACTTGGTAGCCATCTTTGAAAAGCCTCTCGGGCATGCAAGAGCAACTCCTATCTCTTTGAACGGGGAAACATCAAATTCTCCAACACTTCGCCAAGCTTAAAGGGGTCTTAAATATGATGTTATTTTAAAGATCATTATTTTGTGTGTTTGGTGTAACAGAATATGTTGACATGCTTTAATGTTCAAAAAACACTTTTTTTAAAAAAATACTGTACATTGTAGTAGGTCCTCTATGCCCCGCCTCTCTCAAACGCGTCGTTTTCAACAAATCCCCCTCCTTCCGACAAGCATAGTCTGCTCTGATTGGCCAGCTGACCCAGTGCATTGTGATTGGCCGAACACCAGAAGCACGCGTCAGAAATGTAACACCCCTTACCATAATCGCCAGCTTCAGCTTTCAAAGTAAATATCAAGAAGTCAATAATGTCGGTAGTTTTACCATCAGTTCAAGCCCGAAAGGGCAACAGAGTCACGTGACAGACACAGTGATGATGCAGTACACAAGCCACGGTTAAGACAGCTGACGTGCTATGATTTCTGACAGGCAGTTCACTGCTGAGATGTGACCCTGTTGCCCTCACACACACACATGAAGCGTTAGTCTATGCTGCGCAAAGCTCTGCATTTGAACAGTCAATAGCAAATACTTAAACTAATAACAAAACATACTTACAGTCACTGATTCAGAAGAGCCGAATTGACCCATTTATTTTATTTTTTTTAGAAATAGCCTTTGTGCACAGCCACCCTTGTACTCTCCTAGGTTCACAAAACTGTCGTCCATTAAAATGCGTTGCACAAATTCGAACATCTGGGTTGTGCTATTCTGTTGTAAATAAATCTTAACCAATGATTCCTAAATGCATCTACTTTCGGAAGGCCAAATAAAGTGCTTTTGCTTTCGCACAGAAACACACAGCGTCTCCCTGACATGCTGCTTAAACACTACTGCTGTTCCTGAAACCACACCTTCTTTCTTTGCGTGCACATTTGGGAGGCATTATGCAAATATTTCCACATCTTGACGTAGACATGTGGGGGCATGTTAGAATGAGC
The DNA here is from genome assembly GCF_001515645.1 of Sinocyclocheilus grahami. NCBI lineage: Eukaryota > Metazoa > Chordata > Actinopteri > Cypriniformes > Cyprinidae > Sinocyclocheilus > Sinocyclocheilus grahami. Next base: position 62,037 of record NW_015507247.1, read on the forward strand.
GGTTTTAGGTAGGAGTGGTTGACTCTTAACTTTTATAAAGAAAGAAAGACTTTGGATTTGAGACTTTAGTCTTTGCAACTTTACAGATCTTCTTTATGCACCAAGAGCTTGTAACACTCCAAAGAGAAAGGAACAATTGAAATCGCATCATATGATCCCTTTAAAGGTGCAGTAGGAGATCTTGGAAAATGCTAACTTTAGCCTGATAGCACTGAAAGCGTACGTCCCACGCCCCCTGAACGCATGAATGCACACAGACCAGACAATCAGAAACTGTGTCCCAAAGTGAAATGCACAGACTCCGAAGTGCGCATCTGAAGTGCGATTGCATCACAGCGTCATGACTTAAGCTGTCCCAATTCAGGATGCACCCTCCGAAGACCACATTCCGAGGCAGAATGCGTCATCATGGCACGACGAAGGCTGACGTATTTAGAAAGCGACTTCAAATGCACTCTCCGTTTTCCAGGAAAATGAAGTGTACATCTGATGCACACTTCGCACCCTACCCTATCCCAGAATCACTTGCGTACAGATGACGATGGAATTTATATTCAAAGAACATGGAGGATGACAGTTCTGTGGGGAAATTCACGTTGAAATATTATAAAAGTATTGTGTTTTCATTTACTCAAATACCTAGCGAAACAAGTGTTAAAAGCCAGGGTGTTTTTTTTTCAAAAACAAAGCCATCAAACAATAAGACAACCACTATATAAGGAAATAGTCATTCCCTTTGTTGTGCTTTTGTAGTGCTGTCATGTCTACAAATGTTTTAACCAAACTTTAGCACTTCAGTATTTTGTATGCATGTCCTGCGGTGTCATATTTTCTAATGTTAAGATTGCAAACCTGTTTTTATAATTTTCATAAGTGTATCCATTTTCTCTTGTTTTAGGCCTATTCTGGAGAAAATGAAAGACTTAAAAAAATACAAAGCCACATTTTTTGCTGAAATTTATTGTGCTGTTGTTGTTGTTTTTTTTAGCTAGCTAAGTGTCCTGGGACAGGTGAGGGAGTGACTGGAAGCTGGTGGAGCTACTCAGAGAGGACATCAAACTCCAGAGAGAGACAGAGGAGAGAAGAGCACAGGAGAGCAGGAAGAGAATGGAGGGACTGTTTAACAAATACATTATTACCATGATCTATTAGCCAAGAGAAAACAGTGAAAAAAATGGGTACTTTACCATTTTTTATCTGTTTTTTAAATGTCACATTGAAAAGTGACGTGACATGTGGCCAAGTATGTGACCCATACTAGGAATTAGTGCTCTGCATTTAACCCATCCAAAGTGCACACACACAGCAGTGAACACACACACACCGTGAACACACACCCGGAGCAGTGGGCAGCCATTTATGCTGCGGCACCCGGGGAGCAGTTGGGGGTTCAGTGCCTTGCTCAAGGGCACCTCAGTCGTGGTATTGAAGGTGGGAGAGAGCGCTGTACATTCACTCCCCCCACCTACAATCCCTGCTTGAGACTCAAACCTGCAACCTTTGGGTTACAAGTCCAACTCGCTAACCATCAGGCCACGACTTCCCCAGTTGTCAATGAAACAACCTAATTTCTCTAGTTTATTTTTGTGATGTAAGTTCAAATTGAAATAAATAAGTTGTATACATTATTCATTTTTGTAGTGTAATTTATTTGTAAATGAGCCTGAGTACTTTCTGTACATTTTGTATTTTTGTTTTGCATATTCACGTGTAAATAAAAAGAATTATGTATGTTTTTTTAAAGCACCTTATTATTGTTTTTTCACAAAACATTCTTCTATACGTTTAGTTTTTTTCCTGTAAATGATTTTTTTTACACATTAAAACAAATTGTTCTATAGATTACTGAAAGTACTTCTTACAACTATTTACAAAATAGCTTAGGTTTAACATCAGGAAAAAAAAATTAAGCTATTTGAACATCTAAGCTGCAATAATAATAAAAGCGGTGTACAGTATGTGCAAGCACCGAATTCATCATTAGCAACAAAGATGCAGTGTAAAAATTATTGTGCAGTGTGTAGTCAGATTTTTTATTATCGGGAGTTTTTGCAAGATTAAACAGAGTTTTTTACTCGATTTCCATACACAGTTCATTTCATGTTGTTGTTTTTTATTATTTTATTTTACAAGAGAACTTGCAAAGTCTTGATTTACTACTAATGCATAAAATAGGGGGGAAAATTCATAAATCTCCAACTGTTTTGTCTGTGTAGCCTATAAAAATAGGCCTATGTCGTGCAATAATGGTTTTAATTCTATTTAATAACATTGTTAACTGTTTTTATTTATAACATCTGCTTTACTTCTGTGAGAATGAATAGATATCAGCCTTAAACTTTGTTTGTCATTTACATTAGTTATATTTGTATAAAATACATTATATATTTTTGTGTCAGTACATTATTGGCACATTTGAGCAGCATTAGTAAACTGTGTAAATATAAAGAAATGCCAAATCACATGCAGGTTTTTTTTTCAGACCGTAGACCATAATCGTGTAATAATCAGAGGTGTCAAGTAACGAAGTACAAATACTTCGTTACCTTACTTAAGTAGAAATTTTGGGTATCTATACTTTATTGGAGTAATTATTTTTCAGCTGACTTTTTACTTCTACTCCTTACATTTTCACGCAATTATCTGTACTTTCTACTCCTTACATTTTAAAAATACCCTCGTTACTCCTATTTCATTCTGGCTTGTCATCGTTAAAAAAAAAAACCTATCCAGATAAATCGTGCCATCCCTCTCTCAGGTAAGACTCACAGGTGTTTCTCAGGCTCAGATTGGACACTGGTTCCTGCGGTGACACCTGCTGACAGATGTAACATCTTCTGAAGATACTCACAGCCCAGTGTAAATTAATGCACTGACGGCAAAAACTGTGTCCACAGCCCAATAACACTGGATCACGAAAAAAATCAGTGCACACAGTACACGACAGCTCATCCTCAAGCGCCATTTAGAGACAGAAAATAAATTGTATTGATCACAGATCTGACTGTGACAAAAAAATTGAAACATTTACATTTACATTAAGGCATTTAGCAGAGCTTTCAGTAAGATTTTTCTGGGCGCAGTACCAAACTTTTTCCATCAGATGCAGTCAAAGCTCCACTGGTATACAGTACACAGCGGTGGGATTTGTGATTTGCGGTACAGAATTCCTCTCTCTCTTCAAAAATGCACATAACAGCCTATCACACTTACTGTGCATATTTTATGGTGTAACTTGAAAATATTGCTTACAAAAAGCTTTGCAGAACAAACAGCGTGGGATTTAAAAAAAAAAAAAAAATGTATTCCTCACTTTTTTTAATAGCATTTCAAAAATATAAAACAAATCAGTATGTTCTTAACAAATTCATAAAATAATGTTTATCCATGTAAGCATACGGTAAACTACATAAAATTAGTTTTTTATTTTTTTGTAATAATTGTCATAAAGATCGTACAAAAATCAATGCCTGGGGTGAATACAATTGAAAAACAATTACTGATTACAAAATCAGATAAAATATGAAAATGACACAATGAGACAGTTTTAAGGGCTTTAGATCTGTTGGATGTAAGCAGAGCGTCCAGGTAGGATTTAAGGTCCTTACAGAAAACAGGAAAGTAGGGCACCTTAGCACCTTGAAACTTACATTTGTGTAAAAATTTTAAATAAAAATAAAAGTTTTATCAAAAAATATTGGCCCTTGTCTTCTTTAGTAAAGTCATGACAACCAAATAAAACATCTTTATACATTAAATAGAAACTCTGTGAAGAAAAAGCATGTACAAAAATACAAAAATCCTTCCAAAATAAATGAGTGAATGTACATTCCCAAAAAAAGATGAGACATAGATTCATCTTCAGCCCCACAAAAGGAGCATAAAGAATCAATATCTGGAAACTTTTTTTTTCATATAGAGCTTAACAGGGTAAAAAGATTAAGTAATTTATAAGAGACATCCTTTACCTTATTAGTTATTAAATATTTAGATGATAAAGTCCACACTTTCTTCCATGGAATGTTTTCGTATAGACATCGAGACACAATGCATGGGAGAGAAGTTATCTCAGCCTGAAACAGTTGTCCAATTCTTTGTTCCAACTGAAGAGGTAGATAGAAAAGAAAATCTTCCCAATCACTGTATCAAAAAGATGAATCATTGACGGAAAACTGGGATCTAGCAGAGCCCTTCAGAGCCCATTACAATGGCGAATTTATAAACTGAGAAACTAGAATAATATTATTATTGATCCAATTTGGGAAAAACAAATATTTACTTTTATAAAGAATATCACCAATATTCCAAATAAAATAACTGTGAGGACTAAAATTATGTTTATAAATCAGATGCCACGCCAAAAGCAATTTGCAAAAGCAATTTGATCATTTAAGGGGCAATTTAATGATATTGTAATTACATAACAATAAGAAAGGGAGACCTCCCATCTTAGAGAAAACAATATTAGGAAGACAAAATCAAAGAAATTTAAGCCACCTCATTCATATTTATTTATAACAACATACTTTTTGACGTAATGTCTCCTGTTTCCACAGAAAGTTAAATGACATTCTATCAGTGTCTGCACATACAGGTTTATCTACGTATAAAGAGAGAGTGGGGTAAGTCATTCTTGAAATACCTTCAGCTTTAGCAATGAGGGTTTGGCCTCTTAGCGATAAATCTCTCTGTAACCATGAACTGAATTCCCCTTTAACTTTTCCAATAACTGGGTCAAAGTTTAATCTACATCTGAATTTATCGTCCTTACATATACAGAGTGGGTATGGAAAGTATTCAGACCCCTTTACATTTTTCACTCTTTTGCAAAAATGTCAACAATTCTGTGTTTTTCTGTCAATATGGGGTGCTGTGTGTACATTAATGAGGAAAAAAATGAACTTAAATGATTTTAGCAAATGGCTGCAATATAACAAAGAGTGAAAAATGTAAGGGGGTCTGAATACTTTCCGTACCCACTGTAAATACACCATGATAGGTCACCTGTGATTTAACTGGGATACTGTAAAGAGAAGGAGAAGAGCAAGTTTTAATAGCTAACAATTCACATTTATCAATATTTTACCTTTAAACCCAAAGCTTTAGAATTTTTTTTTATTTGTGCTCGATAGCAACTGGAATTTGTGATTTATCTTTAAAAAAAATCAGCTACCTGACTAATAAGTATATGTTTATTGGCAACAGTCATACCCTGCAGATCACTACTCAAAAGGAAGGAGGAAAGAAGTTGTCCAGCTATAAGAAATAAACAAGGCGAGACAGGGCAACCCTTCTTGAAACCTAGGAGAGGTACCCCATATAAGATCGATAGAGCAGTTGGCGTTATTATAGAGAGTTCTTATAATTTTACAGAATGGATCACTAAATCAAAGCTTTTTGAGAGATAAAAAAAAATAATTTGTGATTAAGAGAGTCAAACGCTTTTTAGAAATCTAAAAAGAGAATAAAACTGCCATAATTAACTAACTCAGAATAATGTAATAAATCTAAAAGAAGTCAGATATTATTAGCTATGTGTCTTTTTGGCATGAATCCTGATTGAATCTCGTCAATAACAGAGTTAAAAACACCCTTAAGTCTTTTAGTTAGAATCCAAGCATATATTTTATAATTGTTGTTGAGCAGACAGATTAGGTATTAGAGCTAGTAGTCCTTGTGTTAAACTTGGAGGCAGATTTTCAGACTGAATACTCTTCGAAAACATCTTTAGCAGGAATGGTGCCAATTCAGCCTTTAGGCCATCCATGCCAGGAGACTTGTTATTTTTAAGGCCTTCAATACCGTCAATTATATCATCAATATTTATAGTTTTATCATATTAGATTAACCTCCTTTAAAGACTGAAAGAAAAGAGAAGCAGATTCTTTGCAATAATTCGATTTATAGAGTTCTGAATAGAAGTTACTATAGAAAGAGGCAATTTCCTTCTGTCAAAATATCTGTCAAATTACCATTTATTGGAAAGAATCAATAGTAAGATTCCTAGAATTATGTTTTTCCATTCTAAAAAAATAAGCTTTGTTCTCCTTGTTCTAACCATTTCCTCCTAGAACTAACATAGGAGCCTTGAGCTTTGTACTTATACATACGATCAAATTTAGATTGAAGCTCTGCAAGTTCTGTTAAATCAGTTTCTGTTAAGTCTTCCTGAATTATGATCTGAAGAGTTATGATCTTTGATATCACCTTTTCCTCTTCGTACCTTCTCTGTTTGGCCAAATTGCTGCTGAAATGGCTAACACACAATCCTATTTCATATTTTAGTTACTCCCAGTTACATTTTTTATTTTTTGTTTGTCAGATGAAGCTTTGGCCCAATAGTATTGAATCAAAAGTATTTTGAGGTTTCTTTTTCAATTCATCATGTTTAAGCAGAGAGGAGTTTATTTTCCGATAAGAAGCTCTAAAACTATTTGAGTGTCCTGTGGATAAAGGAGTAGAGAGGAGAATAGTGTGGTGGTCTGTTAAAGGTGAGGGAAGGATACTAACTGAAACATTATAGTTTTTAAAAGGAGTGTGCTTCAAGCCAATAATCTAAACGAGAAAGTCTTGATTGATTCATGTTACTCCACGTGTAAGATTTAACATTTGGAAACTTCTCCGTCCAGATATGAATTAAATCGAACTTCTCCATGAACATTTTCGATTTTAAATTAGGATCAGCAGACTGTCTAGGAGGAAATCTATCAAGATTGTTATCAGGAGCGATATTAAAATCTCCACCAATACAAATCAAACCATCTGGATATCACGCACTGTGTCGGAGTGAATGACGGAGACGGAGATTAGAAGAAACAGTCTTATGAATCCACACAAGGGGTAATCCAAACCAGGAATGGGAAAAGACACACGTACATTACAATGTTAGACCCGACAAAGACAGAATGCACAGACTGGAACTTGGTGTAATGAGGACAATTAACAAGACACACCTGAATCACATGAACACAATCAAACAAGGAAGAAACTGGGTCACGGAGCACATGGGGAGGGAAAACACACCAAAACAGGTCCATGATCCTGACATATCGCCCCCTCCCGGAAGGTGCGTCCTTCGCCGTAGACACAACAGAGGGAGGGACGGGTGGGAACTTGGGAGGAGGACGGGCACCTGGGAGGGGGCCGGCCGACAGAGTTCTAGGTGGAGATGATGGAGGGAGGAGCCAGGAAGGAGACAGGAGGGGCTTGAAGCAGGAGGAGCCAAGCAGGACCCAGGCTGCAGCCATAACGGCGACCCATGGTGGAGCTGACGGAGGGAGGAGCCATGGTGGAGGAAGGGCTGATGACTCCAGGGGGCCGACCAACGGCGTTGGAGCAGGTGGTGGAAGAGCCCGAGGTGGAGACGGAAAGCTAGGGTGACGGGGAGGATCAGGAGAGCCAAGGCGGAGCAGATGGCTCAGGCGACCTAGGTGGAGGTGGGGATCTGGAAGGCTGCGGTGGAGCCAGAGCGACAGAGGACTGAGAAGGCACCTAAGGAAAGGAGGAGCCTGACAGAGCCGGAGGGACGAGGTGCAGCCAGAAGAGTGGAGTCCCGAGGCGACGGATGGTCGATGACAGACCAAGGCAGAGCCAGAGGGACGAGGGAGCCCGGCGGAGCCAGTAGACTGCCAGGCCACGGCGGAGAGGAGGGAGCTAGGAGCCATGGTGGAACCGCTGGGTCGACGGACCGAGGCGGAGCTTCGCAAGTGCTTAAGGCAAGGAATTCTCCAGCCACGCCGATGATAGAGACTGGCAGACCTTGCAGTGCTCGCACCGAACAGATGGTGGGCTGAGGGTGAGCAGAGGGGCTGCCAGACGACAGTGGTGGAGGAGGCAGGAGCGGGAGGGTGGGTGGTCATATCTGAGCCTTCAGGCTCTCAGGGCTGTAAACAGGAGCAAAAGCCCTCCCTGGGCCGAACTTGGGAATGGAAGCCCTCTCTGTGTTGGACTCGGGGACAGGAGCCCTCTCAGGGCTGGACTCGGGAACGGGAGCCCTCTCTGGGCCAAACTTAGGGAACAGGAGCCCTCTCTGGGCCTAATTCAGGAACAGGAGCCCTCTCTGGGGCAATCTTAGGAATGAAAGCCCTCTCTGGGACGTATTCAGGAACAGGAGCCCTCTCTGGGCTAAACTTGGGAACAGAAGTCCTCTCTGGGCCGATCTTGGGAACGGAAGCCCTCTCTGGGCTGAACTTGGGAACGGAAGCCCTCTCTGGGCCAAACTCAGGAACGGAAGCCCTCTCTGGGCAACCTTTGGGAACAGAAGCCCTCTCCGGGCCGGACATGGGAATGGAAGCCCCCTCTTGGCTGAGCACGGGAACAGAGTCTCTTTCTGGGCTGGACGGGGAAACAGAAGCCCTCTTTTGGCTGAGCTCGGACACTTAGTCTCTTTCTGAGCTGGACGGGGAAACAGGAGCTCTCTCTGGGCTGGACGGGGAAATAGGAGCCCTCTCTGGGTTTGACTCGAGACCTGTGGCCCTCCCTGGGCCAGACATGGGAATAGCAGCCCACTCTGGGTTTGATCCAGCATGAGGAGGAGGTATCCCGGACGGGAGAAGGGGTCCAAGGGACCAAAGGTAACAAATGGGAGGGGAAAAAAAACACTGAATGAACAACGGAAACAAAACTGAGGGAAAACTTCTGTCATGCACTGTGTCGGAGTGAACGACAGAGACGTAGATTAGAAGTAACAGTCTTTAATGAATCCACACAAGGGGTAATCCAAACCAGGAATGGGAGAAGACACACGTACATCACAATGTTACACCCGACAAAGACAGAATGCACAGACTGGGATTTAAATACATGGGTAATGAGGACAATTAACAAGACACACCTGAATCACATGAACACAATCAAACAAGGAAGAAACAGTTCTTTGTGCTTTACACTATCACTTAGCCCCTTGGCATTGAGAGAAACAATTGAAATAGACATAAAAAGAATAGAACAAAAATAATAGAACAAACTTCGTAGAACCCTCTGTAAGGGAAACAGGTCAATTTAGCTCAAAGGGAATCATTTAAGATTTTAAAGGGAACTCCACCAATAATATGTAAGGGAATTAGGACAGAATCACTGTTTTACGGCTGATCACTGAGACGGCCAGCGAGTCAGTGAACGAGCCGTCACCTCTAAAGATGAAAGTGCATCAGTAGTTGAAGTCAAATAAATCCAATCTTCGGCATAAATGCAGTCAGTCCTTTCTTATACAAAATGAGAAGTTTCATCCACTTAAATCAAACTAGGCTAGGGTGGAAAACTTTCAGATCCATCAACAAAGGCACAGGCTCCCACAAAGAGAGCCCTCTTCCCCTCCTTTCGAGCCTTTTCAACAGCAGGCCAAAGCAGCCATCTTCTTTTCCGATCAGGTGCACTGAGATCCTCCGTGAAACGAAGTTGATTGGTATAAAGAAACGTCTCGGTTACGTATTTAACCTTGGTTCCCTGAATAGGGAACGAGATGCTGCGACAGCAGTCGCTATGGGAACACCTTCAGTGTGACGAATGTCTGAAGCCCTTATACCACCATGCCAAGTCATTGGACAATAGCGCTTTAGCACCGCCCCACGCATACGTCACGTATGCTCATATCAGTGTGCTGTGGGCTACGTAGGAAGCGCTATCAAAGGTAGGGAATGGTCCGCATCGCAGAATCTCATTCTCTATTCAGGGAACCAAGGTTGCATACGTAACCGAGACGTTCCCTTTCATAGGTTCACTTCAATGCTGTGACAGCGGTCGCTATGGGAACTCTATACCATAATGACACCTGACGTACCTCAGATAGCTGGAAGACCAGGGAAAGCGTCTGCTCAAGTGGATAAGACCTGGGAGCCAGGAGCCATTCTCACGTCCAAGCTGTAGAACTTGATGAAGGTGCTAGGAGAGTACCATCCTGCTGCAGCACAGACATCTTCAATTGAAGACCCTTTAAAGAAGGCCTGAGAAGAAGCCATTGCTCTCATAGAATGAGCACGCACCCCTAGAGGCGAAGTCAAACTACATGCCTCATAGGCCAAAGAGATAGCCTCCACTATCCAATGTGACATCCTCTGTTTGGTGACAGCAGATCCTCTGCTCTTACCACCAAAACACACAAACAACTGGTCAGATCCACGCCACTGGGCTGTGCGGTCGACATAGATCTTCAGTGCCCTCACTGGACAGAGACAAACTGATCCCGCATCAGTAGGCGAGAAAGCCTCTAAAACCACTTGCTGAGAGCGAAATGGAGTCGAAGCAACCTTAGGAACATAAAGAGGCCTGGGTCGCAGTAAGATTTTAACCAACCCCGGGGGAAAATCCATACACGAAGGGCTAATAGAAAGAGCCTGCAGATCCCATACTCTCTTAAGGGAGGATAAAGCCACCAAAAGAACCGTTTTGAGGGTCAACAGTTTCTCTGACACAGTCTCCAACAGCTCAAATGGATGGCCTGACAGGCTTTCCAAAACAATCAACAAGTCCCACGAAGAAATCCGCGCTGGGCGGAAAGGCCTAAGCCGTCTCACACCCTGCATGAAACGAGAAACCAGAGGGTGACATCCAACTGAAACACTTCCCATAGGTATGTGTTCAGCAGATATGGCTGCCACATAAACCTTAAGAGTGGCAGAGGCCACTCCTTTAGAAAAGCGATTCGGAAGAATCTCTAGCACTGAGCCGATAGAACAATGAACTGGGTCAAGATTGCAGTGCCTACACCAAGAGGCAAAAAGTCTCCACTTAAGGGCATACAAGTGTCTCGTGGAGGGAGCCCTATAATTAATAGTAGTGTCGGTAATCTCAACCAGAACACATTAACGCACTCCGCTCAGGGTCCACACCCATAACCTCCATAAATCTGGCTGAGGATGCCAAATCATGCCCCGAGCTTTCGTCAGCAGATTGTGCCTGAGGGGAACCTCCCAGATAGAGCCGGCTAGCAGGCTGACCAGGTCAGATAACCACATCTGAGTGGGGCAGAACAGGGCCACCAATAGCAAATGCTCCATTCTGCCCGACCGGCTGAGAGCACGAAAGCCTCTGCGCGTCATCATATTCCTGCGGAGCGGATGACAAAGAGGTGAAATGTTTTGTCTCTTGATCTACCACTGAAACGGCTGCATGTGGAGCAGTCCCAACTGATCTGCAGTCGAAGAAAGTATAGCCTAAATTATGTCAGTGATTTCTCTCATTTTAAAGATTATCAAGAATTATTATTTTTTCAATCTGCTCTCTAATAAAAGTTAAGAAAATTAGCCTATAGATCAGACTACAGGTTAATTTCATTATTTCTTAACTTTTAACTTCTTAAAATTTGTTATGAAGAATTTTAAATCAACTTCAGGCTAATGAATTTTCGTCATAAGCAGGGGTGTCAAACTCAATTCCTGGAGGGCCACAGCCCAGCAGAGTTTAGCTCCAACCCTAATTAAACACACCTGATCCAGCTAATCAAGTCCTTCAGGCTCAATTGAAAACATGGTTTGTGTGTTGGAGCAGGGTTGGAACTAAACCCTGCAGGGCTGCGGCCCTTCAGGAACTGAGTTTGACACCCCTGGTCATAAGCAATATACGAACATAATGAATACCCTACCTATTCTATAAAACAAAATTTTCATAAAAAAATTCATAAATCACGATTATGACGAAAAAATAAAATAAATAAATAAATATATATATATATAACCTGTTAACTTGCGCACCCATATTTTAATCTCTTTAACCTGTAGTTGCGCCGGCGCCAATGAAGTCATGCAGTTAACGCGCTTTTAGTTCAGTATTAATGTGCACCCAGAACGACCGCAGATGAGGCATTAAGTGAATGCACTGCGACCAACTTTACATTTTACAGAGTTTAATGTGGTCGCTCAGTTTTTCTAGATCAGCTTTAATCATGTAATAGATTTGAACAAAGAAATCAATTGCTACACAAAGGCAGTATTGGCCATGACTTGATTGCAAATACAAATACAAAAGTTAGACGAATAAAGAAAACGTGGTACTTATAAAAAAATCTCCCTTTTATTTAAATATATGAAAACAGGAAACTGCTGTTAACAAGTTAATGTAACATTTCCCATTCAATGACTAGTAAAATAATGGCAACTTTCTGTCTGGATAATATTGAACATGGTTCTTCTGAGATGTATTCATCTGCAGACCGCATGGATACTATTGGTTATTCTCGGAGTAGTGCGGTGCGCGCTGCGTCGTCTTCTTGTGTGACAGCTGTCAGTGTTAAGGCGCAATACTGTCACCTGGGAGGTCAACCAGGTACTGGCGCTGGAGTAGGCTATTTGCGTGTCGTGTTATCATAAGTGTCCTGTTCATTTTAAATATCATGGTTATCGCCAATACCGGTATATCGTCACACCCTAAATTAACACGATGCCGATATTTCATTATTTGAATATCACGGTTATCGTCAATACCGGTATATCGCGACACCCCATATATATATATATATATATGTGTGTATATATTAGTGTTATATTCCATCCCTACTGTGTTATTCCTATGTATGTCTGCATTATGTTGTACTTTCTTCTACACTGGAAGCTCCTGTCATCAAGTCAAATTCCTTGTGTGTGTAAACATACTTGGTAATAAAGCTCGTCTGATTCTGATTCTGATTACTTTTGCCAGTGCTCTGTGGCAAGCTTTATGTAATTAAAGTAATTAAATTAATATAAACATGCAATTCGTCCATTAATGGCTTAAATGAATGACTACTAGTCGACTAGAAAAATCTTCAGTTGGGGTGGCACTAGTTTGATTTTGCAATGTTATACTGTTTTATTTTTATATATATTATGAGATTGTGTGTCTGATGTTAACAATGATATTTTTCTCCATTACTACTTTATCTGGCAAATGGCTGCTGAGATAAACTGGTTAACAATCTGAATTCAACTTTATTTTCAACAGAACATGTATCTTTATTAAATTATAAAATATACTGCAACTTTTGTCAGTAAATAAAAATGGATGTGTAATTATTCAGTTATTTATTACTCTGTTCAGATTGTGGGGCTGTAAACTCACTGGTCAGAGCTGTGGGTTTGTGGCATCAGCTCTACAATCATCAAACTCCCGTCTGATAGAGCTGGACATGAGTAGCAATGATCTGCAGGATTCAGGAGTGAAGCTGCTCTCTGATGCACTGAAGAAACCAAACTGTCAGCTGGAGATACTGAGGTTTGAGAATCAGATGTGTTTTACTGTATATGTTCATTTGATACACATGAGGTATAATCACCCAAATCAAGTGAGTTATTGAAATTATGTTTAATAAAACTGATAGTTCTGCTTCTTGATTGGTGATTAGCTGAGCTGCATTTGCAGCTGTTGTAAAACACTCTGTAAACACACCTGTGACATTATTACATCAGTATTATTGTGTTGTTGTGTTGCTGTGTCTGTGTTGCTTGGCATTCATTCATCTAAACATTGCTGAAGAACTATTATAGAAAGGAATCCAAGGCACTTCTTCCGGTCCAAAAAAGTTAAAAAGCCTTTATTCTCATTATGGTCATCACAATCGAAACATTAAAAATGACTAAAACAGTGCACACTGATGCATTTCAGCCTTCAGCCTTCCTCAGAGTGTGTCAGGAACCAAATGAAGGACACGTGTAGGTATAATTAATCAGTGAAGTTGGGAGAAACGTTTGTGATTTTTTTTTAAATTACCATCAGAAGGATGAACAATACAGTTTTTTAAAATTTTTTAAAATCATATTTATCCAAACATTTGCCTGTCATTCAAAATCCTCAAATATGGCACTAGGCACATCCAAATGTTAGTGTTAGTGTGGAGCTATTAGTGTATACTGCGTGACATGAAGGCACCAGTGCAATCACTCACATTTTTCCTGATAACAGTGGAAACATTTATAACACTGTCATTTTATTTATGAATAAATCATTTAGTAAATTATTTATTAATAAATAATTAAAATATCTCCTTGCTATTTTTTTCAACACATTCATAGTCATCACTTTTGCCGGTGCTCTGTGACAAGCTTTATGTAATTAAAGTAATTAAATTAATATAAACATGCAATTAGTCCACTAATGGCTTAAATGAATGGCTACTAGTTGACTAGAAAAATCTTCAGTTGGTGCGGCACTAGTTTGATTTTGCAATGTTATACTGTTTTATTTTTATATATATTATGAGATTGTGTGTCTGATCTTAAAGAGATAGTTCACCCAAAAATGGAAATTCTGTCATTAATTACTCACCCTCATGTCGTTCCAAACCCGTAAGACCTCCGTTCATCTTCGGAACACAAATTAAGTGTTAATTATAATTTTCTCCATTACAACTTCATCTGGCAAATGGCTGCTGAGATAAACTGGTTAACAATCTGAATTCAACTTTATTTTCAACAGAACATGTATCTTTATTAAATTATAAAATATACTGCAACTTTTGTCAGTAAATAAAAATGGATGTGTAATTATTCAGTTATTTATTACTCTGTTCAGATTGTGGGGCTGTAAACTCACTGGTCAGAGCTGTGGGTTTGTGGCATCAGCTCTACAATCATCAAACTCCCGTCTGATAGAGCTGGACATGAGTAGCAATGATCTGCAGGATTCAGGAGTGAAGCTGCTCTCTGATGCACTGAAGAAAC
>NW_015507247.1:77625-79769 GCF_001515645.1 Sinocyclocheilus grahami
AATTGCTACACAAAGGCAGTATTGGCCATGACTTGATTGCAAATACAAATACAAAAGTTAGACGAATAAAGAAAACGTGGTACTTATAAAAAAATCTCCCTTTTATTTAAATATATGAAAACAGGAAACTGCTGTTAACAAGTTAATGTAACATTTCCCATTCAATGACTAGTAAAATAATGGCAACTTTCTGTCTGGATAATATTGAACATGGTTCTTCTGAGATGTATTCATCTGCAGACCGCATGGATACTATTGGTTATTCTCGGAGTAGTGCGGTGCGCGCTGCGTCGTCTTCTTGTGTGACAGCTGTCAGTGTTAAGGCGCAATACTGTCACCTGGGAGGTCAACCAGGTACTGGCGCTGGAGTAGGCTATTTGCGTGTCGTGTTATCATAAGTGTCCTGTTCATTTTAAATATCATGGTTATCGCCAAAACCGGTATATCGTCACACACTAAATTAACACGATGTCGATATTTCATCATTTGAATATCACGGTTATCGTCAATACCGGTATATCGAGCCACCCCTAATATATATATATATATTTATTTCGCTCTAACCTGTAAATCGGGAAATGTAACAGACAAAAAGCTTTCGTTTTTACTTAAAACCAATTCATTTTTAAGCCCTGATTTTAGACATACATGAGATAATATATTATAATAACACTAGAAATGTTATAATTAAGAGAATTAAACATTGGCATAAGCATTTGAAAATACATAATGAAATGCGTCTTCTCAAGCAATAATTCCAAGAAGAAAGAGAAGCATCTGACTTAATGCAAAACATATTCAAGACACATTGCTGTGACATTTATTAGGAACACCAACATAGCAGGAAAGCTAATGTTTTCTGTTATATTAAGCACAAACTAAGAAAAGTAAAACAAACCTCAACATTTCAATAGCTAAAAGCACTTTTGTCCGCAGTGTTGTCTTTGGTGGGGCGGAAGCAGCTGTGGGAGCGCGCTGCGGTTTTAGTGAGTTGTTTTTTGTTTGTTTGTTTGTTTTTGGTTCGGCAGAATTTGTCCAGTCGTGACGCGACAGTCGTTAAGTGTGTAGACATTAGGTGTGTGCTCCTCTCTGACTGTCAAACAATCTGCACCAGTCGATGGTAACGGTCTTTTAGTGTGTTGAGGTCAGAATGTTTATGCTATATATATATATTTATTACATTTAGTCTTTTAGCAGACGCTTTTATCCAAAGTGACTTACAAATGAGGACAATGGAAGCAATCAAAATCAACAAAAGAGCAATGATAAGCAGCTTAATGCAGTAATCATTTTATTTCGTCATATTCGTGATTTATGATTTTTTTAATGAAAATTGTTTTATAGAATAGCTAGGGTATTCGTTATGTTCGTATATTGCTTATGACGAAAATTCATTAGCCTATTTGTTATGAAGTTGATTTAAAATTCTTCATAACAAATTTTAAGAAGTTAAAAGTTAAGAAAGAATTCAATTAGCCTGTAGTCTGATCTATAGGCTAATTTTATTTAACTTTTATTAGACTGCAGACTGAAAAAAATATATTCTTGATAATCTTTAAAATGAGAGAAATCACTGACCTAATTTAAGCTATACTTTCTTCGACTGCAGAAAAAAAACGTAACCATTTAATTTGCAGTGTTGCAAATTATGAATTAAAGGGGTCATATGATGCGATTTCAAGTTGTTCTTTCTCTTTGGAGTGTTACAAGCTGATTGTGCATAGATAAGATCCCTGAAGTTGCAAAGACTAAAGTCTCAAAACCAAAGAGATATTCTTTATCAAAGTTAAGACTCTGCCACGCCCCCCTAAAACGGCTCGTTCTAACACGCCCCCACATATCTACCTCACTATGTGGAAATATTTGCATTTTAAGTATTTGCTATTGACTGTTCAAATGCGGAGTTTTGCACATCGTGCGTGCGTGTGTGTGTGTGCACGAGCGAGAGAGAGAGCGCGAGAGAGAAAGAGAGAGAGAGAGCGAGAGGGAGCGCGAGCGAGAGAGAGAGAGAGAGAGAGAGAGAGAGAGAGAGAGCGCGCGAGCGAGAGAGAGAGAGAGACAGAGAGAGAGAGAGACAGAGAGAGAGAGAGACACACATCACAGTGGAGTCAGCTGTCTTAACCGTGGCTTGTGTACTGCAAACA
>NW_015507247.1:79861-82851 GCF_001515645.1 Sinocyclocheilus grahami
ACGAGTGCATGCAGTGATCGTCCAATCACAAAGCACTGAGTCAGCTGGCAAATCAGAGCAGACTGCGCTTGTCGGAAGGAGGGACTTTGAAGAAAACGAAGCGTTTGAGAGAGGCGGGGCATAGAGGACCTACAATAATGTACAGTGTGAACGCGCCGAAAAAGGTTGTTTCAAAGACCTCAAAAGCTCGTGGTGGAGGTCTTGGAAGAAAGGGAGAGGCCTACGGGGCTGGGATGGAGTGCGGCTAGTCAAAAATCGGTCATCCAGTTTCGACTGGGTCTGATTTTGCACCGGCTCACTATCCCATTCTAACCCCAGCTTATCCACAGTGTGCGTTACAACATCTAACAGGTGCGTTTCTCCTGTCTGCTCGGAAGAGAACTGCACGCTTCACCCATTATATCCTCTGAATCAGAGGCCGCTGTGGACAGCATGTCTTCATCATACGGTTCACAACCGAAAGAAATCGCATTACGAGCTTCCACGGTAGGCCGCAAATCATCATTGTCAAAGCCCTGCAAACAAGCCAGCACCAGCCCTTTACAGGCCCACTTAGGGCTAGCCTAAGGGCCCCCAGTGGGCTGCCTGCACAGGGCCTCTGAGATTTTGCTCATTGGTAAAACGTTGGCATATTAATGCTGGCCCTGCACAGGCAGCACTCACTTAGCCCACACTATTAATCTACAACAGGGGTGCCCAACCCGATCCTGATCAAACACACCTGAACCAACTAATTAGGATCTGAAGGAGCACTTGATAATTACAGACAGGTTTGTTTAATCAGGGTTGGAATTGAACTCTGTAGGAAAGTAGATCTCCAGGAACAAGATGCACCCCTGATCTATAATAATACATCTGTTTCCCTTTAAATATTTTACAGATACTATAACTTAAGTCTTTGGAAAAACAGTTATTATACATCTGAAATGAATGCAGTAACCACACAACTAATGTCTATATTTTCAAAAATGTACAGTAGTCAAAAGGATTTCAAATCAATGGATTTATTAAATAGAAAATAGAAAACATTCAATTCAGGTTAATGCAGCTACATATAGCCAAAAATGTAAATACAAAAAGGTACAAAAAAAAGGCAAACAAAGCAATGTAAGATTGTCGGATTTCTTCATGGGAAAGTTGATGTGTGTGAAAGTCTTACCTGTAGTGCATCAATTTCCAAACACTGTCCATAGCTGAAGTTGGCTGATAGCAAATTAATAATCCAACCTCTTATAATGAAAACACGTTACAGCTCACACACACCAGACTCTTCCTAACCAGGAACAATCAAAATTAGTCCAGACTATGGTCTCACGTCAAAAATAACTTTAAATCCATATTCAAACTGGACCATGATGTGGTGTCCTCACCAAAAAAGAGTCCTTCTAAAATGCATACAAATACACTGTTTTAAACTCTTAGCATCAATCCAAACATAGGCCATACATACATGTACCATCTCTGCAAAAAACATCAGCAATGTACACTTTTAAATAGAAAAAAGAAAATGCCTTTAGACTGGGCTTGAAATGACACATTTCCCAACCAGGACACAGCACAATGTGTTCAGCAGGTGAGCCATGCTGGCTACTGCTGCATGCTTTTGCTTACTCTCTTTACCCACATGGCTTTACTTAAGGAAACATAAAACAACCTAGCACCCCTAGTGGTAAGGAAGAAACCTGCCCACAAAATTCTTATTAACAGGCCCATAGTGTAGGCTGCTCACAGAGAGCCTGCGGTGAGCCCAAAGCTGTGGGCCTAGCCTGGGAAAGCCCACACTGGGCCCATTTAGGTTTGGTGTGGGCTGACCCTAGCCCACTGTGCCCGCAAAAAGCCAGCATGGGCCCCGCAAGGACATGTTTGCAGGGAGACAATGGGCTCCACGTAGCGCTCCTCGAATGCTTGCATGTGACCTGGAGAGAGCGAGAGGAAGGGAGAAAGCTCCGTCGTCTCACTCTCCATGAGCTCCGGCTCACATGTGTCACCCCAAGCGACTGTCTCGTGCGGCGCCTCGACAACCGCAGAAATGGCATAGTGGCAGTTAGACACAAGGCCTACTTTCTTAGAGAAGGCCGCGAACCTTGAGCGTAATACTTTTAGCCGCAGGTCATCACAGTGTTGACTGTCAGAAAGGCCGTTGAGTGCCGCTTGAGCATGTTGTAGGCCCAAATATTGCACGCACCTGTCATGAGTGTCTCCTCCTGCGATGAACCTGTCACACGGCTCAACACATCTCCCATAGCTCATCGTGTCTGCTGAAGAGGAGTAAACTGCTCTTTTTTTAAAAGAAAATAGATGGGAACACGACGAAAGAATGCTTTCCTACGGGCAACAGATGATCCGCTTCCTGAAGGAAATGAAATCTGATGAAATAGCATGCAGCACGCTGATATGAGCATATGTGATGTATGCGAGGGGCAGTGCTAAGCACTATTGGCCAATGAATTGGCGTGATGGTATAAGGCAGTGGTCGGCAACAGGCGGCCCGCGGGCCAAAACTGAAATAGAAACCATCACAGAGTCTGAAATGGTTTTAATAAGAATTGTATGAGGCTACTCTACTGGTAATTTGTCATCTTCTATTGGTAAGTTGCTAAAACCACTAAATCCTATTGGAATATGTCCCAAAACACACTTCAGGAAATCATTTGTAATGGTTTTAATGGTTAATAGTTGATACAGCGTTTGTTTTCTGGGTTTTGTGATGTCACAAAGCGGCCCATTAGAATATCATTAAAATAATTCCCGCCTACAGAAATTCGAGGTCGTGGTTAGAACGCTTGGTTGAGTGCATCCAGTGTTGCCAGATTGGGCGGTTTTGAATTTAATTGTGTGGATGGACAAAACTCACACTCAGACACACACACACACACACACACACACACACACACACACACATACACACTCACACTCACACTCACACACACACACACACTCACACTCACACACACTCACACACTCTCTCTCTCACACACACACACACTCAC
>NW_015507247.1:83230-86354 GCF_001515645.1 Sinocyclocheilus grahami
AGACAGGGTCACATCACAGTGGAGTCAGCTGTCTTAACCGTGGCTTGTGTACTGCAAACACATACCAGCTTCATCACTGTGTCTGTCACGCGACTCTGTTGCCCTTTCGGGCTTGAAATGATGGTAAAACTAATGACATTATTTACTGTCTTTGCATTTATTTTGAAAGCTGAAGCTGCGATTATGGTAAGGGGCGTTACATTTCCGACGAGTGCTTGCAGTGTTCGGCCAATCACAAAGCACTGAGTCAGCTGGCCAATCAGAGCAGACTGCGCTTGTCGGAAGGAGGGACTTTGAAGAAAACGAAGCGTTTGAGAGAGGCGGGGCATAGAGGACCTACAATAATGTACAGTGTGAACGCGCCGAAAAAGGTTGTTTCAAAGACCTCAAAAGCTCGTGGTGGAGGTCTTGGAAGAAAGGGAGAGGCCTACGGGGCTGGGATGGAGTGCGGCTAGTCAAAAATCGGTCATCCAGTTTCGACTGGGTCTGATTTTGCACCGGCTCACTATCCCATTCTAACCCCAGCTTATCCACAGTGTGCGTTACAACATCTAACAGGTGCGTTTCTCCTGTCTGCTCGGAAGAGAACTGCACGCTTCACCCATTATATCCTCTGAATCAGAGGCCGCTGTGGACAGCATGTCTTCATCATACGGTTCACAACCGAAAGAAATCGCATTACGAGCTTCCACGGTAGGCCGCAAATCATCATTGTCAAAGCCCTGCAAACAAGCCAGCACCAGCCCTTTACAGGCCCACTTAGGGCTAGCCTAAGGGCCCCCAGTGGGCTGCCTGCACAGGGCCTCTGAGATTTTGCTCATTGGTAAAACGTTGGCATATTAATGCTGGCCCTGCACAGGCAGCACTCACTTAGCCCACACTATTAATCTACAACAGGGGTGCCCAACCCGATCCTGATCAAACACACCTGAACCAACTAATTAGGATCTGAAGGAGCACTTGATAATTACAGACAGGTTTGTTTAATCAGGGTTGGAATTGAACTCTGTAGGAAAGTAGATCTCCAGGAACAAGATGCACCCCTGATCTATAATAATACATCTGTTTCCCTTTAAATATTTTACAGATACTATAACTTAAGTCTTTGGAAAAACAGTTATTATACATCTGAAATGAATGCAGTAACCACACAACTAATGTCTATATTTTCAAAAATGTACAGTAGTCAAAAGGATTTCAAATCAATGGATTTATTAAATAGAAAATAGAAAACATTCAATTCAGGTTAATGCAGCTACATATAGCCAAAAATGTAAATACAAAAAGGTACAAAAAAAAGGCAAACAAAGCAATGTAAGATTGTCGGATTTCTTCATGGGAAAGTTGATGTGTGTGAAAGTCTTACCTGTAGTGCATCAATTTCCAAACACTGTCCATAGCTGAAGTTGGCTGATAGCAAATTAATAATCCAACCTCTTATAATGAAAACACGTTACAGCTCACACACACCAGACTCTTCCTAACCAGGAACAATCAAAATTAGTCCAGACTATGGTCTCACGTCAAAAATAACTTTAAATCCATATTCAAACTGGACCATGATGTGGTGTCCTCACCAAAAAAGAGTCCTTCTAAAATGCATACAAATACACTGTTTTAAACTCTTAGCATCAATCCAAACATAGGCCATACATACATGTACCATCTCTGCAAAAAACATCAGCAATGTACACTTTTAAATAGAAAAAAGAAAATGCCTTTAGACTGGGCTTGAAATGACACATTTCCCAACCAGGACACAGCACAATGTGTTCAGCAGGTGAGCCATGCTGGCTACTGCTGCATGCTTTTGCTTACTCTCTTTACCCACATGGCTTTACTTAAGGAAACATAAAACAACCTAGCACCCCTAGTGGTAAGGAAGAAACCTGCCCACAAAATTCTTATTAACAGGCCCATAGTGTAGGCTGCTCACAGAGAGCCTGCGGTGAGCCCAAAGCTGTGGGCCTAGCCTGGGAAAGCCCACACTGGGCCCATTTAGGTTTGGTGTGGGCTGACCCTAGCCCACTGTGCCCGCAAAAAGCCAGCATGGGCCCCGCAAGGACATGTTTGCAGGGAGACAATGGGCTCCACGTAGCGCTCCTCGAATGCTTGCATGTGACCTGGAGAGAGCGAGAGGAAGGGAGAAAGCTCCGTCGTCTCACTCTCCATGAGCTCCGGCTCACATGTGTCACCCCAAGCGACTGTCTCGTGCGGCGCCTCGACAACCGCAGAAATGGCATAGTGGCAGTTAGACACAAGGCCTACTTTCTTAGAGAAGGCCGCGAACCTTGAGCGTAATACTTTTAGCCGCAGGTCATCACAGTGTTGACTGTCAGAAAGGCCGTTGAGTGCCGCTTGAGCATGTTGTAGGCCCAAATATTGCACGCACCTGTCATGAGTGTCTCCTCCTGCGATGAACCTGTCACACGGCTCAACACATCTCCCATAGCTCATCGTGTCTGCTGAAGAGGAGTAAACTGCTCTTTTTTTAAAAGAAAATAGATGGGAACACGACGAAAGAATGCTTTCCTACGGGCAACAGATGATCCGCTTCCTGAAGGAAATGAAATCTGATGAAATAGCATGCAGCACGCTGATATGAGCATATGTGATGTATGCGAGGGGCAGTGCTAAGCACTATTGGCCAATGAATTGGCGTGATGGTATAAGGCAGTGGTCGGCAACAGGCGGCCCGCGGGCCAAAACTGAAATAGAAACCATCACAGAGTCTGAAATGGTTTTAATAAGAATTGTATGAGGCTACTCTACTGGTAATTTGTCATCTTCTATTGGTAAGTTGCTAAAACCACTAAATCCTATTGGAATATGTCCCAAAACACACTTCAGGAAATCATTTGTAATGGTTTTAATGGTTAATAGTTGATACAGCGTTTGTTTTCTGGGTTTTGTGATGTCACAAAGCGGCCCATTAGAATATCATTAAAATAATTCCCGCCTACAGAAATTCGAGGTCGTGGTTAGAACGCTTGGTTGAGTGCATCCAGTGTTGCCAGATTGGGCGGTTTTGAATTTAATTGTGTGGATGGACAAAACTCACACTCAGACACACACACACACACACACACACACACACACACACACACATACACACTCACACTCA
>NW_015507247.1:86364-87436 GCF_001515645.1 Sinocyclocheilus grahami
ACACACACTCTCACACACACACACACACACTCTCACACACACACACATACACACACTCACACACTCTCACACCCACACCCACCCTCCCACACACACACACACACCCACTCACACACACAAACACACACACACACACACACACACACACACACACTGCAGAGGCGCTGGTGCTGAGGTAAACATCGACAGCCGCACTTATCACGAGGGCTCAGCAGAATATAAGTGCCTAAATGCCTAAATATAAGTTAAGGAGTGGGAGAGTGACTCGACTCTCAAAACGTGAATTATTGTGGAGTGAGATGACACGAAGGCTCTATCACTGCAACTCCGAAATCAGAGCACATCCCTAACCCTAACCCTAACGCTCTGGACTGGTATATGCTAGACTAGATTAGTTTTGACTGTGCAAAGTTCTGTATGATGTTCTACAATATGAACTTAAGAAGAGGCTTCTAGTTCTGTGTAATATTATAGAGCGACACGAAGGTAAGTGCATTATTGTTGTTGTTTGTTTTTTAATTGTCGGATTATAATTCAGAATGTATCAATGAATGACACAGTTTTGACTGTCATGGTGTGCGCATGAACGAGTGTGAAATACCTGCTAATTACGTTGCTGTTTCCCATCACTTATATTGGGCACTTTGTGCATTTAAACTGGATTATTCTGACTGCTGATATTGAAAATTATGCATTTCTTGATTGCCGTTTTGACCGTGTCTGCTTGCATATTTTATTCATGTTCGGTAGCCTAATTCTCTTTAATGTAGGCTATTTGCCCCGATTCGATCCGTTTACCTGGGCAATTTATCTAACGTTACATTTATATTATTTTGTCATCATTATTTTGTTTTAAGGGGCTAAAAATGGCCCTTATCACCCTTGATTTACATATTTCATCACATTATTTTGACAGTTAAAGTTTTGGGTGGTTTTTGGTCGGGTTTTTGTGAGCGTTTAGGCTGGAAACCGTCCATCCAATCTGGCAACACTGAGTGCATCAGACAAGACGAGGAAGAAGAGGTTTCGCAAGTTATTACACATGCACCTGAATAATTATGTATGCAAATAT
>NW_015507247.1:92217-96975 GCF_001515645.1 Sinocyclocheilus grahami
ATTATGAAAACGTTTTTATAATAAATTGCTGACAGTACAATACTGGCCAATGATGTAATCTGCAGAATTTACACTTCAATTATGAGACTACAGTGTTTCCCATACATTGAATGCGGGTGTTTTTATATCACTGTATTTCTGAAGGAAACCGACTGTCTTCAGAAAATTGGATGTCATTTTCATTTAATCTGGCATGTAATGTCTGATGAAGCAGTGTTTGTTTGAGCGGAGCATTGCTTTGTGTACAGCAAAATCAGCAAAACAAAATCAAGACACTGTAAAAGAGCATAATAGGACCCCTTTAAAACTGTTACTGATGTTCCTGCTGTGCTCTCAGACAAGCTTTGCTCATCTAAAATAAATCATCAAATAAGTCCTGTGTGTTTGGTCGGCTTGTTTTAAACTGAGTTTTATAGAAATGATTATAAAAACACTGCTGCAGATTAGGCCTGGGTGATAAAACGGTATCGATATTTATCGACGGTACACCTTCATCGATAACGATAGAAAACGTGTTTGATATAGTGCACGATATAGGCACGTGCTCTGAGTGACGCAGACAGCACACACAAACATGATGTAATGCCTGCCTGTGATGAGGAGATTGTGAATAAATGAATATTAGTCGAATTTCAAATAAACATTTGCATTTGAATGCAAAAATGGTGCAGTCGAATGCTAGGAGTGTTTCAGCGGTGCACGAGATGCAGTGATGAAGAAGGAAGTGACGTTGTTGCATTTTAATCTTTTGTTAGTCTAGCCCACGAGACGCGCCGCTGCTGCATTATTTGTTCAAAATATTAGAGAAATATAAGCTCAATGCGTAGAATCTTGATTAGGTTAAAACCGAAACCAAGCCATTCACACAGAACGCATATTCAGCACATTTTTTAGATGGAGAAATATGAGTGCTGCACTCGCGTCTCATGCAACAGATGCAAAGAAAGCCATGCAAATTTAAAACTAGTGCTGTCAAACGATTAATCTCATTCAAAATAAAAGCTGTTGTTAACATAATATGTGTGTGTACTGTTTATTTATTATGTATATATAAATACACACACATATATGTATATATTTTGAAAATATTTACATGTATATACATTTATATAATAAAATTTTATAATACTTATAAATATATTTAATATACAAGGAACTACAGTGGACACCATGGCCTCTGGGAGCACAGCAGTGGACACCGCTACCTTGGGAGGTTCTGCAGCGTAAGCCGCCACCTCTGGAGATGTTGTAGCCGGTGCTATTGCCTCTAGCAAATCGGCGGTGGAGTACGCGGCCCAGATACACCATAAAGCAACCCCCCATATGGGAAGTGCTGCAGACAGGGGAATGAGTTCATGAATAGAAGGGTTAGAGTGAGTGGGTTTGGGGATACCAGCGGTGCGTGCAGACACCAGCGGTGCATCCCTCACACTGGATACCAGACTGGGATACCGAAGGGCTGACCCGGAGAATCTGGGTGTGACAGACAAGACGTGACATGACTCTGGATGATCAGCTGTGATGCAACTTGATTCTGGATGAATAACTGAGGCGTGACTAACAAACCCAGGGGTCTGAAGAGAAGAAGTAAGTGACGCATAATTAGATAAAAACACAATGGACAGTAATTCTTTATAGTAACATGTATGCTGTGATTTCTCAGCTGACGTCCCAGAACAAACCAGACCGCAGTCGTTACAGCGGGAGACGTATCTGATCTCCTGTTACAGTCACAGCAGGGAATAATGTTCAGTGATCAGCAAACTTACATGCTTGTGTCTTTTATCATTACATCATAACCTTACACAGACTTCACAATATCTACTGTAACTGCAGATTTCATAGTCTCAGTTTGAATGTTTTTTTACATAGTTTGTGAACACTGTACATTGTTACAAGATAGATTGTATTACAGAAAATATTTGGTGATGTTCGTCGCTGTAGAATGTGTTCTTTTTGGTTTAGATGATTCACAATTAAAAATAACCAGGAATTGTAAAATAGAAGCATGTCTTGTTTCTAACAATTGTAGAGTTCACTGACTGTGTTCTGTAATACTGAAATATGAACTGTTCTTTGTTTGTTTGTTAACTCTGGCTGGGCAAACCTTACTGTAATTTTACTCTGGAGCACATTAACTCTTTTAAACCGCTTGCCGTATTAAATATGCTCTTGAAGTGCTGCTTAAGAGACACTGTCTGTTCATGACGTGCTGAAAGACCTGTTAATGGCTACTCTATTCAGAGCCTGGTTAGAAAACCTGCACATTTGATTTACAACACGTTGTCTTATGCAGATCTGCCAATAAAAATGTATATCTTTCAAATAGTTCAATACAATTGTTTTTTTTTTATATACATAATTTTTGTGTTACTCATAGTAGTCGCTACACGTTACACACTGCTCTGTGCTGAGCTTTGTTAGGGAAGTTACTTTAAAAATCTACTTACTATTTATAGTTATTTTCATGTTACTGTCAAGCGTCTCCTCGCTGTTTTGCAAGGTCGGCAATGTGCAGAACTAAGAATATTTCACTCATTGACCACACTTTTGCTCTCCTTTTTCCCGTCTTTATTTTGAAAGTCCGATGCAGTGTTCATTTGGTCAGTCAGGTGAAAACCCTTTAAACAAATACAAACACCACTTTAAGAGCAAGCACAAGTAGATACAATCAAATACAGGCAGGATTTATCACACACAGGATTTAAATGCTTGGTTTTAAACTACCATAAAGCAGACCATGTAAATAGACAGCAGCTATTCAACCTTTACACAGTAAATACACTGATGATGATTTTAAATATTTGACGTTTATAGATTTTAATCGGAACATATTTTATATTAACAATCACTGGCAAAAATGTAAGCCATTAAACAAACCAATAATGTTAAAATATATTCTTAGAATGATGTGCAATAAACAAAAAACTGAATTTCATTCAAAAGAAAAGTATGAAAGCTCACCGGCTACATCTCCATTAATAGTAGTGGGCTTAATTTAGCTGTAATAGTTACTTTGTAAAATCCCTACAAACACTGTAAAAAAGTGACAACAGCAATTAAACAATAATATAACAGAAATGTGCGTTTCATTTTTAAACGCTCTGAATTGCAGTTCTCCTCATGACAGTCTTTCAGAAGCAAAAGGTTCACATTCTTTGCAGAAACAGATGCACATATTGATGTCATGGAGTTGTTTTAAATGCATTCCTCTGAGAAGGATGTCAGTACATGCTACTGAAGCATCAGAACCACACAAGACCGCTGCCTCGTGCATGTTTCTTCTGCTGATGCTAAGATGATTTTTCAGTTAACTAGCATGTTACCATGCTACAAAAAATGTTTCACAGTATAATTTTACAATATACATGCAAAGTTTTCATGATCAGACAAGAACAACAACATACAGTAAATGTGCTCAAATGTCTTTGCAGGAATGTGGACTGCGCGCTTCATATTTTCCACAAAGAGTGAATGCACAGATGATGACAGTTGAAAGGGTCATATTCACATTGTTACTGTACTCAGCCTACTCTACAGTTCCTGATTCATGCACAGACCGTTCTCTCCCTCGTATCCAGCAGACCGCTGACGTGTGGAGTGGAGAAGTGACGCCTGAAGTTGCATTGCTGGAAAAAAATCTGTGTTTAGAGATGAGGAACATTATGAAAACTGAATTTAAGGAGTAAACATTAACACTTGAGGAGCCATAAACTATCTCAAGGGCCAAAATGTGAAAACCCTGGTTTAGAATTGCATCTGTCTTCTCAAACGGCAGCATATGGGTGTCTGTGGACATGTATAGTCTGTTTTGGTTTTGTTTTCTCTGTTTCCTATATTAATTTCCCAGGCATTGTTAGTTTCCTTTGTTGTCAATTAACACGCCTGTTCTGTTTTCTGTTGATGATACTCATGATGAGCTCATGGTTTTCATGTTGTTTCAGTTTATGTGGTTTGCTATTTCTCCTAAATGTTCGTAATTCTGAATAAAGACTGTTTGTGGTGCTACTCCTTCGTTGTGTCGTGTGTGCTGCAGAACACGTTACAGTGGCTTTGGGCTGTTTAAGAAATTGTATTCTAAAAAAAAAAAAATTTGAAAAGCAATTGAAAAGAAAAAAATCTTTTTATGCCTCAAATGTTGTTCTGCTTGTCAAACTGATCACTTGAACGACACTCCTGCCAAACATGCTGGCGATCAATAAATATAAAAACTATTTAAAACAATTTTTTTTTTAAAACCAAGTATACAAAATTTAGTGAGAAAATGGATTGGAACACAGTATGTCAATATGTTTAGGGAGCAGAAAATAAATTGCATTAGAAAATACTTTTTAATTCATTTAACAAAAAAAGCTTCACTAGAAAATAACTTTCACTGTACCGTCTGATCGCACTGCAAAAATGTGATGCTCTTCCTCTGTATTCCTCTTGTTTTCCCGTGCAAATGTATCTTAAAAATAAGATGCACTTGAGAAGCGAACTTGATTTCAGTCTTGTTTTCTGTGAAACTGAAAACAGGAACAAACGGGCTCCGAAAAATCTATTCAATTCCAAGGGAAACACTTTTTTTATACCCCATTGATGGATATTCAGCACAAACTCAATTTTGTTACATTTTTCAACAGTCAAGCTATCTTCATTTAGCATCTTAAGTGAATGTGAGTAAATCTTGATTTAAGGATGTTTAGATATTTGTGTTGGAAAACATGAATTAAAGACTTTCAGCTCTGATTTAAGGCCGTCGTTTGTGGAAGGTTG
>NW_015507248.1:0-3642 GCF_001515645.1 Sinocyclocheilus grahami
ATAACAAAAAGTTGTGTGTCTGATTGGTCCAAATGCTACATATCTACCATCCATCCATCAACATTTGACATCTGCTGAAATACATCCATCCATCTATCCATCTGTCCATCCATCCATCCATCCATTCTGTCTACCAATCTATCCATCGAAATTTGACATCTGGTGACATCCACCCATCCATCTATTTCTCTGTTCTTCCATTCATCCATCCATCTATCTATCCATACTTTTATTCTGTCCATCCAATCATCAATCTGTCCATCTATCTGTGCATCTATCTATCTGTCCATTCATCCATTCATTCTGTCTACCCATCCATCCATCGAAATTTGACATCTGCTGAAATCCATCCATCAGGTTATCCGTCCATCCATCCATCTGTCCATCCATCCATTCATTCTGTCTACCCATCCATCGAAATTTGACATCTGCTGAAATCCATCCATCTATAGATCCGTCCATCCATCCATTCGTCCATCCATACATTTATTCCATCCATCCATCCATGAAATTTGACATTGGTCTTTGAAATTTAAATTGCAATTGTGTGTCCTATTTGCTACCTCAATTCAAATTCAACTGAATTTCAGGAGTTTAGAAGGCATTCTAAATACAGTTCGGAAATACACACTACAATGGTATTTTTTTTCTTCAATATGGTCTATTTTTATAGTAACCTGTGGATAAACTATGCTTCTCTGTGACTGAGCTGCTTTTTTCCAACATAAGTACTACATAGTAAAAACACTTAACCTCTCAATGCTGTTCACCAGACAGATACTGCCCATCTCAACTCTATTATATAGGGGACATTGATAAACGCTGTTATCTCCCTCTTAAGGCTGTATGAAATGGAGATGAAGGTGTGTGTCATGCAGAGATGAGGGGTCATTATCGGCCCCCTAAAGGCAGTGCACTAAATCAATTTCATGCCAGTGAAATGGCTCAGTCCCTCTTGCCGTAACACCATTAAACATGACAAAAACTGACATGATCTGGACGTGCTTTGATAATGATTGTGGTGAGCACATGTAGATTATACAAACAGTTTGTGTGCAGTTAATTGTGAACTGGTGAGATGAAAATGTTCTAGAACATTCAGTCCAGGGTCAGAATTCTCATTACAGATATGTTTGGTTTATTTTGGGCTTGTGTTTGTAGATCATTCTAGGTGAGGAGCAGAAATCTTCAGCTAAAACTTGGCCCAGAACAGAAACTTTAGATTAGACAAGTGCATATGCACCAGAATGAGATACAAATGTCTGGTTATTATGCATGTATTTTTTTTTAAGTTTGGCTATGTAATGTTTTATCATTATACAATAGCTCATTCTGCCTTTGAGACAACTATCCATTTTAATCACAGTCACCTTGAATCAGTGGCTCCATTCTGGTATGTAACGCCCCCTTTTCATGGTTAAACAAAAGAACTGTATTTGAAACAGAGAGGTTATTGACTTTTAGGTATAGTACAGTACAACTTGTTCAGCAAATTTTAATGGATTATAAATCAGTAAAGACGCTAAAACATATTGTTAACGGTTATTACAGTAAAAAGAGTAATATTGTGAAATATTATTACAATTTAAAATAACTTTTCATTTATATATTTAAAAATATAATTAATTTATTCCTGTATATAAAGCTGAATTTTTAGCAGCAATTACACCAGTTACGTGTCACATGATCATTTAGAAATTACTCAAATATGCTGATTTGCTGCTCAAAAAAACATGAAATATTATTATCAATAAGAAAACTGCTAAATATTTTTTTCAAACAGTAATATATTTTTTTCAGGATTCTGTTGAAAGTTGAAAAGAGCAGCATTTATTCGAAATAGAAATCGTTTGTAACATTCTAAACCAATTTAATGTGACCTTGTGGGATAAATGTATCAATTAAAAAATAATATAAATAAAAAAAAGTAGCACAGTTGTCCTAGCTTATGCAAAATGTAAGTATTTTGTAGCACCTGTTTCCATATATGTATATGTATGTATGTACGTGTATTTATCCTGATTCTGATTATCCACGCTCTGTATCCTAGTTTTCCAAAGACTGTCTGTCTGACCTGTGCAATACGCTTTTGAAAACACGGGGGCATTTTGTGCATTAACTTTAGCGGAACTGTCATCTATAATAGGCAATTTCTGTGATCGTCATGGTGTGTTGTCACAGTTGTCACAGGAGAGGAGGACACAATAGTGAAGAGTGCTGTAGGGATGGAGAAATCATTTCTTTTCCACACTGAATCAAGACTGTGTTTCCCCCTCACCAGTGTTCTGCATCTATTGATAGGTCACTTAATTTAATAGGGGCTCCACAATGCTCATAACGTCAATGATGTGAGCTGTCGTGGTGCAGAATCAGAGTCTGCGTTAGTGTACACATCTTAAGCCTTTGTGTTTTCGTGAAGGAAATACCAGTGCTTGCTTGGCAGCAAAAATGATATGCAGTATATGGATAAACAGATAGATAAATAGACAAATAGGTGATGGAAACAAGACCAAGTGCAGTTCAGAATGCAGATATTACAATGTCATCACTGTTGGTTACACTTTCAAACTTTGTGCTTTACTTTCTTAAAAAGTATATGGTTTATACTAATTAAATATAGACAGCACACCTGAGGCTAAAATTATAAGTTATATTTATAATTATACATTTGAATAGAGTCTGTATGTTAACATGGTTCAGGCTGACTTAACAAAAGTTTCAAACAAAGGAAAATAAATACTGTGTTTCATTGTAAGCAGTGTAATTATACAATGCAATGCCACTTTGATGTTGATTTTTACATAAGAACTGTTTGTCTGGACTTTTTTGCACTGAAATGACGTTCAGCAAAACAAATGTAAAATTAACATGTTTTTTGTTGTTGTATGGAAGCCCTAAGGGGTCATGCATTGTTATTGTTCTTCCCAACCGGGGTGCTGTCTGTCGAGAGCAGGGGTGCCGTGTAAAAAATAATGTTAATATTTTTAAATTGCTAAAATGTTCAAAAAAGCATATATCATTTCTGATGTCGCCAATAATTAGAGATGCACTGAAATTTCGGCTGCCGAAAATTAGTTCACCACTCAGGTTTCACTTTCACGTGGTGTGACGCTCTGCGTATTATCCCGCTCTATGTGTGTGTGCTCCGCTCAGTCGCTCCACTCATATAACGTTCATGCGAATCAGAACAGCAAAGTCCACTCAAAAATTGAGCCGACAGGAAACATCGATGTAGTACAGTATTGTTTCTGTCTGCAATAACCCTACTGTGTTGTAACATGGTGTGGTATATGGGCAACTCTGTTAACGCTGCCCTCTCATTCATTGATCTGCTAACCGCTATGTTATGCTCACGTGTCCTCTGATAATAATAGCTTTCTAGGACTAAACATTATTTGGATCATTGGTAAAAAAAAAAAAAAGTTAAATATCTGAACCCTACTGTTAGACCTACCTGAAAAACTAAAAAGCAATTTATTTAATTCGAAGGCCTGTCGTTATTTTTTATTTGTGCTATCATTATTAATTTATTTTTGTTCTTATTTTATTACTGACTGTTTACTTGTCATTTTTTATTCAATTCAAAGTTTGAAATCAAGCTATCTCGTGCTACTGCACCAAAATTACCCCACTGTAAAATAA
>NW_015507248.1:5130-5523 GCF_001515645.1 Sinocyclocheilus grahami
GACTTAGCAAAAGTTTCAAACAAAGGAAAATAAATACTGTGTTTCATTGTAAGCAGTGTAATTATACAATGCAATGCCACTTTGATGTTGATTTTTACATAAGAACTGTTTGTCTGGACTTTTTTGCACTGAAATGACGTTCAGCAAAACAAATGTAAAATTAACATGTTTTTTGTTGTTGTATGGAAGCCCTAAGGGGTCATGCATTGTTATTGTTCTTCCCAACCGGGGTGCTGTCTGTCGAGAGCAGGGGTGCCGTGTAAAAAATAATGTTAATATTTTTAAATTGCTAAAATGTTCAAAAAAGCATATATCATTTCTGATGTCGCCAATAATTAGAGATGCACTGAAATTTCGGCTGCCGAAAATTAGTTCACCACTCAGGTTTCACTT
>NW_015507248.1:5601-8919 GCF_001515645.1 Sinocyclocheilus grahami
GTCATTTTTTATTCAATTCAAAGTTTGAAATCAAGCTATCTCGTGCTACTGCACCAAAATTACCCCACTGTAAAATAAAAAAAACACTGAGTGAGCAAAAATTTGTGAGATAGCTAGTTATAATGGTAATTAAATAATGTTTACATATGTATAAAAGCCTACATTAAAATCTGTCATATAAATTGGTCTCTTCATTAGAAATTAGCTTACTGATTGCCACCATTGATGGACAAATTTTTATAATATTAAAAGTATCTGTATGACATTATATTCTGCAGTTCTTCCCTGTTGTACCGAATATCTATACTTTTCAAATTATCATATCGAAGTTAGAAATTCAAATATTGTGACAAAATTAATTTTGTAGGGTGCCACAAGTTTGTTAAAATTTCCAATGGGTGCCGCGACTAAAGAAAGGTTGGGAAACACTGTTGTAGATAAAGTGTCATTCATATTAGAATGATTTCTGAAGGATCACGAGACTCTGAAGACTGGAGTAATGATGCTGAAAATTCAGCTTTGCACTACAGGAATACATTTTAAAATATATTCAAATAGAAAACAGTTATTTAGAATTATAATAATAGTCCACAATATTACAGTTTTTAATGCATTTTTGATCAAATAAATACAGCCTTTGTGAGCATAAGAGACTTTTTTCAAAAACATTTTAAAAATCTTACCAACCTGGAATTTTTTTATGGAAGTATACATGTACTGCACTTCAAAATAGTTTTTGTACCTTCAAACAACTTCAAGTTTGGGGAAACAACTTTTGTTATGTACTGTTGAGATCTACAGAAAATGAAGGCTTAATAATGACAAAATAAGGGGGGAAAAATCGAATAATGCATGGCCTCTAATGGGTTCCGTAATGTCCTGCATTAATTAATGAGTGTACAATTAGTCATCACCCAAGTTTAGATGAGCGTTCGCTTCTAAAAGGCTTCTGTTCTCATGTCACAGCTTTTGTAACTTAATCTGTCTTAGTGCTGCTTTTCTGCTCCAGTGGGAACAAATGCAGCCAATTTTTACTCATTGAGCGTGATAATTAGTAACAATTGTAAAAGTCATTTCCCAGATTAAGCAACCTCAGCAGAGCAAAGCATGTCTATTAGCTTAAAGCCGGGTGCACACTGTATGATTCTTGCCATGATTTTGTCGTCTGAGACTAAATTTGCAGGTCGCATAGTGTGACATGCTCACCAACGGCTGATTAATTGCCTTTGCATTGCGCACTTGGTTTAAAATGAAAATTAAGCACATGGTGACTCTTCTTGGAATAGGAGTTCATTGAATTGTCAGTTAAAGGAGTAGTTCACCCAAAAATGAACATTTGCTGAAAAAGTACTCACCCTCAAGCCATCTAAAATGTAGATTATTTTGTTTCTTCATCGGAACAGATTTGGAGAAATTTGTACAGTGAATAGGTGCCGTCAGAATGAGAGTCCAAACAGCTGATAAAAACATCAGGTTACACTTTACTTGAAGGGGTGCGCATAAGACTGACATGACACCTACATAATCATGACATGACACATGTCATGAATATGAAGGTTTTTTATGCATGTTAATGACA
Organism: Sinocyclocheilus grahami; assembly: GCF_001515645.1. Taxonomy (NCBI): domain Eukaryota; kingdom Metazoa; phylum Chordata; class Actinopteri; order Cypriniformes; family Cyprinidae; genus Sinocyclocheilus; species Sinocyclocheilus grahami. The sequence goes on from NW_015507248.1 coordinate 7,181, forward strand.
ACTGTCATTAAGTGTCATTCGCTCAGTTATGTAATTTTTAATGCAAAGATGACATTGTTTGAGATGTTTTTGTTATGGGCTATGGTTAGGGGTAAGGGTAGGGGTAGGGTTAGGTCAAATAATGTCATATTTGCATTAAAAATGACATAACTGAGCGAATGACACATAATGACAGTTGTCATAAACATGCATAAAACCTCTTTCATATTCATGACATGTGTCATGTCATGATTATGAAGGTGTCATGTCAGTCTTATGCACACCCCTTCAAGTAAAGTGTTACCAAACATCACAATAATCCACAAATATGAGTCATCTATCCATAATTTTGGGTGAACTACTCATTTAAGGCCATCTGACCAACAGGCCACTGAAACGTGAATAAATTGGAACTCTATCAGTAAGACATAAATGTTAAATGTATTGCTTCCGTAGTTGATGATTTTGTGGTGGCTAAAGGCAAGAAGGTTGCGGTTTTGAGCCCTAGATGATCAAATCTATGAAGTATGACCATTGTGCCATTCAGTAAGGCACTTAACCCCAGCTGCTCCAAGGGAATTGTTGCTTTAGTAAATGTAATGCGAGTTGCTTTGGATAAAAGTATCCACTAAATGAAAATAAATCTCTAAATCTGTCATTTTTCGGTCACCAGGGTTAAATTTCAGTCCCGTCTGACAAGATAATTTGCACAATTTATGGTGTATAGTGATAATATGCATTGTGGGATCCTTGGCAACTCCCAAATCAAATGTTTTCCTCATTTTCTTTTCAACATATTTAGGATCTCTATTGAAGGCATGCGAAGAGTCACGTATCTCAGACATTAGTCAAAGACACAGTCATCCATCCAGTCAATCTGCTAGAGGAACACTTGTAGCCTTTCACTGTACATCTCAAAAACACCGTCTGCCATGTTCTGATACCAGCGTCATCCCTCAGAGAACAGGCCATGTTCACTGTAGATGAGTGGGCGAATGCAAATCAGTCTTATTTCCAGCGCTCTAGTGTTTGTTAAACAGCACAGAAATCACTGCGCTCTCAGAATCACACACCCCGAAAATAGATTATAATCGTTTTAATCCCAGATGTGGGAGGAAGTTGCTTTTTTAAAGATCACAATTTGCTTTTGAAAAATGTCAGGACACACGGTGTGTTTGATAACTTGAAGCACTCATCTTCCTCTTATGTTGATCAAACAAAAGGAATATTCATACTTACTTTTTTTCTTCTTTTGCCCTTGACCTTTAGCAGTGTGAATGCTAAAAGTTAAAAGGAACAATTAAATACTACCTTATGTAACATACTATATACAGGTGCATCTCAATAAATTAGAATGTTGTGGAAAAGTTCATTTATTTCTGTAATTCAACTCAAATTGTGAAACTCGTGTATTAAATAAATTCAATGCACACAGACTGAAGTAGTTTAAGTCTTTGGTTCTTTTAATTGTGATGATTTTGGCTCACATTTAACAAAAACCCACCAATTCACTATCTCAACAAATTAGAATATGGTGATATGCCAATCAGCTAATCAACTCAAAACACCTGCAAAGGTTTCCTGAGCCTTCAAAATGGTCTCTCAGTTTGGTTCACTAGGCTACACAATCATGGGGAAGACTGCTGATCTGACAGTTGTCCAGAAGACAATCATTGACACCCTTCACAAGGAGGGTAAGCCACAAACATTAATTGCCAAAGAAGCTGGCTGTTCACAGAGTGCTGTATCCAAGCATGTTA
>NW_015507248.1:9740-12649 GCF_001515645.1 Sinocyclocheilus grahami
TTTATTTAATACACGAGTTTCACAATTTGAGTTGAATTACTGAAATAAATGAACTTTTCCACGACAGTCTAATTTATTGAGATGCACCTGTATATCTGCAGTATATCTAGAGAGAGAGAGAGAGAGAGAGAGATTTTTTGATTAAAAAAAATGTATTATACATTTAAAGTCTTTCACATATTTCATTTTATAATATCAGCAAATATTAAAGGAGTCATATGATGCGATTTCAATTTTTCCTTTCTCTTTGGAGTGTTACAAGCTCTTGGTGCATAAAGAAGATCTGTAAAGTTGCAAAGACTAAAGTCTCAAATCCAAAGAGATATTCTTTATAAAAGTTAAGAGTCAACCACGCCTACCTAAAACGGCTCGTTCTAACACACCCCCACATGTCTACGTCACGATGTGGAAAGATTTGCATAACGCCGCCCAAATGTTCACGCAAAGAAAGAAGGCGTAACTTTTATTCTCGCTGTAGTATTGTTGCTGCCACCATGTCGTGAAGGCGTTGTGCGTTTCGTTGTGAAAGCGAAACTACTTTGTTTGGCCTTCCAAAAGAGGACGATATCTGCTTTGTCATGCCTAGAGCTGATCCGTGCTGGTCGCTGAGGAAATACATCAACTTCGTGCTGTGGATCGCCGGATCGGCTTTCACCGTGGAACGAAGCCGAGTCCAGCCTGGGGTCGTCACATGTGGTTGCCGCAAGCCCGCCAGCCGCTCCTTCGTCGAATCCGCCTCCGCTCCGCTCCGTCCTCCGCTCACTCTAGCCCACCGTGTGTGACGCTGTGTGTTTCGTTGTGAAAATGAAACTACTTTGTTTGGCCTTCCAAAAGGGGACATGGCTAGAAATCAGTGGTTAAGTTGTATTTACAACACTGTTCCAGAACAGTTCAACCCAAATATTCAGATGTGTCCAGCGCATTTTATGGAGGACTGTTTCCTGATCCTTGTAGACTAGACTACAATGCCGGCTGTTCTGACTCACAGACTGTAAGTAAGTTTTCATATTTAAAGAATTTGCCACTGACGATTCAAACGCGAGTTTTGGGCAGTGTAGAGTAGCGCTTGTTGTTTGTCATTACTCCAATCACAAATGCAGACATGGTTTTATGTTTACACGGTGCGATGCAACGCAACGCGTAAAAAGACAGTATAAGTCATTATAATCTGTAATTATGTCCCCACTGTTTGCAACAAATGCCTCGTTTATAATGGGTTTTAATGTTTTTGTCTCGTCGCGCCGGCTGGGACACGGCATCACAGTATGGTAAGGGGCGTAACATTTCCATCACACACTTGAGGTATTTGGCCAATCACAACGCACTGGATAGCTGGCCAATCAGAGCACACCTCGCATTTCAGACCAATAAGCTTTGTAAAAATCGATGCGTTTCAGAAAGGCGGGGCATAGAGGAGAAACAGTAATGTACAGTATATGGAAAATAATGTGTTTTTTTAACCTTAAACCGCATAAACACATTTCATTACACCAATGTTCAAAGTTCTTTTTAGCAACATCATATGACCCCTTTAAAGCATTATTTTCAACTTTACAGCGTACTTCTCCATTTGTCCAAATCATTTCAAAGTCCAGTAAATTTTTCATACAAGAATAAAAAGAAAAATCATGTTTAATTCTTGTTTTTACAAGTCCTTTAAAACCTGTAACTATATTACAATCATTTCCAAAATCAATTGTCTGTTTTCTACTTAAATAGACATCTTTGCTTAACCTATAATAAAATTCAGCAAACGCCCCATTCTTTTCTTTACTTTAGACTCCTTAAAACCATAAATAAATACAGGTATACTGAACATTGCATTAAAGTCATCAAACATCATTGTCAGCACTTCAAACAGAGACTGTAACCTTTGACAATGAATGAAACAATGAAAAATAGTTTCTCTCTGCCCACAAAAAGTACAACTGTCTATTACTTGGGGATTCAAAATAGAAATGAAGGCATTAACTGCAACAATGCCATACAAGATACTCCACTGCAAATCTCCAATATATTTTGTCAATGGTGGCTTGTATAACGTACCCCACATTGGTTTAAAATTAGAAGCAACACATAAATGACTTCGCCATGGAGTATCAGAACGATGTATTGACTGTTTTTTGTTCAACACCTTTACTCACACTTTATAAAAATATTTTCCACAAGTAAACTTAATATTTCTGTCCTTCAAATTATTTGATACTGTTAAAGGACAGTTAATTTCCGTATCTGGTAAATCCAGAGAAATCATCATTGCTGGGAAATTGTCCACTGCGTTTGGTCTTTGTTGTAATGTTGAATAATCGTACAGAAGCATCCATTCTTCTTCTTCAGATAAGGAACTTCGAAATTTTTCCAACATCTGTCCAGCTACTCGTTCAGAACGAAGTCCAAGTTTATGAGTCAATGCAACAATATTACTTAAATCCCTTCCAGCCACTTCCACCAAGTCCTTTATTACTATAATCTGTGCATTTTTCATTTCTTATTCAAGCCATGATGGTGTCTCGCAAGATAAATTCAAACAAGACCCATTAATCAATGGTTCTAACAACAACCAATGTAAAGATTTTCCATCAGTAGACCTTGTTATTTTCATCCAACACCATGATTTTCTAACTCCTTCTTCATAAAAAAAATTACTTTCCAATCAATTCTCTTACAGTCTGTCCAAAACACTTTTTTACTTAATCCCAGCCTCCCAAACACACTTAAAATTTTAAAAGCAACATTATTCCAAGACATACATTATTGTATAGATTCTGATACAATAATGTTTTAACAAATTGCAGTCTAAAAGCTTTCCGGCTTTCAAGATGTTTTAGACCTTGTCCTCCCTCTTCTAAAGGAAGATACAACACACTTTTAGGAAGCCAATGTAATTTATCACCCCCCCCCCACACCCA
>NW_015507248.1:12672-20293 GCF_001515645.1 Sinocyclocheilus grahami
AAAAAAAAAATTTAACAATAGATGTTTGAATCTTTTCTATCAGGCCTACTGGGGGTTCTAATACTGCTAAACGATGCCATAACAGGGATGCCACTAAATTATGAATTACTGATTAATTAATTCTCCCCCTAAATGACATTTTTGTTAAAAGCCATTTCCACCTTGCCAATCTGCCTTGTACTTTTTCTAAAACATTTTCCCAATTTTTCCCCATTGTCACTTCGTCTCCTAAAAACACCCCCAAATATTTAACCCCCCCCCCCCCTTTGTCCAGAACATTCCACATGGTAAAGTTGGTTTTTCAGCTTGCCAATTACCTACTAACATAGCTGAACTCTTTGACCAATTCATCTTTAAAAGAGGAGATTTTACCAAAATCTTCAACAATTTGTATTAGTCTATTAACATATTTTTGGTCATTAATTAAAACCACTATATCATCAGCATAAGCTGACAACTTTACTGACATAAAACCTCTACCATATTTGAAACCACAAATAATCTCTCTTATTTGATTTAAAACCAGTTCCAAAGCAATTGAATATAACATTCAGACATTGAACATCCCTGTCTTATTCCTAGGCCTGGGCAATAAAACGGTATCAGTATTTATCGATGGTACACCTTCTTCAATAACGATATAAAAATTGTTCGATATAGCGCACGATATAGGCACGTGCTATGAGTGACGCAGACAGCTGACATGCTGAATTGAATGCTGTGCCTGCCTGTGATGAGGAGATTGTGAATAAAAAATTAATATAGTCGAATTTAAAATAAACATTTGCATTTGAATGTTAGGAGTGCGTCAGGGAGCATCATCAGTGTAGCACGAGATGCTGTGATAATGATGTAAGTGACGTTGTTGCATTTGAATGTTTTGTTAGTCTAGCCCACGATATGCGCCGCTGCTGTGTTATGCATTCAAAATATTAGAGAAATATAGAAGCTCAATGCGGAGAAGATCTTAATTAAGTGAAAACCGAAACCAAGCCATTCACACAGATGCATATTCAGCACATTTTTAGACGGACAAATATGACTGCTGCACTCGCGTCTCACACAAGAGATGTAGCCATGCAAAGTTAAAACAGTTTAAACTTTTAGAAAACACGTCGCGAACTTGTGGAGGTTTATTCCTTTTCACTGCGTCTCTTATGTTTTTAAATGCGATCTGTGTGATGGGCGATTCGGCTCTTTGGATTAAGCAATGCATAAATACATGCTGTTTTGTTCATAATTGTTTATGCAATTTACGAAATTATATTTGATTTATATGAGTTAATTTAGATGTAATGCAGGTTTTTTATAAACATTTATTTCCTTGCGTTGACAATTTAAATATGCTGCATTATTTTGCTCATTGCGCCCTCCTGTGGCCTTGGGAGACAAGACAAAAGTTTCCTTCAGACCTATTTAATCTGCATATAAAACATTAGAAATTAGATATTTGTTTAATTTTTATTGTGTGTTTGACTGTTAAAACTAAAAATATTTGATTTGTCTCAATAAATTGGGTTAATTTAAAAATACAGTGGTTAAATGTAAAAAAAAAATTCTATTGCACTTTGTTTTAAAAAAGGTTATAAAAAATTTAAATAATTATCGATACCGAACGATATGTCACATTATATCGTTGATACATCGCCCAGCCCTACTTATTCCTCTTTCAACCTTAAATGGAAAACTCAAGCCACCATTGATCTTCAATATGCTTTCAATGTCCTCATAAAGGACCTTTATCATATCTATAAAACCAGGAGGAAAACCAAAAGCTTTAAAAGTATCCCACATATAACAGTGTTCCACGCGGTCAAAGGCTTTTTCCTGGTCTAATGAAATCAGACAAAATTTAAGCCAAAAATCCTTGAAACCTCTAAAACATCTCTGATCAGTGAAATATGTTCAACAATTGATCTTTTAGGTATACAATATGACTGATATGTGATATGTATTATCATTCCCATCACTTTTTTTAATCGATTAGCAAAAGTTTTGGATATAATCGGCACATAATAATGCTACTGGTTGCCAATTTTTTATTTCTTTCAAATCACCTTTTTTGGGAGCAGTGTTAAAACTACCCTTTTACAACTCTGTGGCAGCTGTCCTCCATTCAAACTTTTATTTAGAACTTCAAGCAAATCATCTCCCAAAAACTCCCAATAGGCCTTATTAAAATCAACAGGAAGACCATAAATTCTTCAAAAGATTCTTTAGGCACCTGATCTTTGTAAAAATGTTGTGCCAAAAAAACATTTTCTTCATGCTCACTTGCATAGAGTTCTGCATAAAAATTATATTTGAGTGTGCTCTGCTTATCATGCGTCGCATTGTTAGCTTAGCAACATACACTCAAACTCAACCATGAGTGTCTTAATTAAGAAATGCTGTTTATTTGCCATGACTGTGAAGAGGGTTGATACCTATGTAGAGCACTTCAAACCAGTCAGTTAGGATGTTCCATGACGTTAGTATGCTGTCTTAGTAGGTAACAGCCTAATTAGACAACAGAGAGCACAACCGCTCACTAGAGTTTGGAAAAGAGCTATTGTAAAGCTGTCTTCCTGCTGCAATAAGAGAGATGCGTCAATAGCTCTTCTGAAAGGAAGTGATATATTCAGGTGTTTATATACAGTGCAGCTGTGTTTTCTAATTGGCAGGATATAATGGACAGCGTGGTCCTCTCAAACATCAGTTTGAAATTGATTTCAAAGATAATGGTAATCATATATACGTCAATCATATATTATGTATTACTTGTCCCATTTGGTCTTCACTTTGAGTGACAATCTAATTACCCCCTCTGGGACACGGGCTTTCTAGAAATCACTTGGAGAAAAACCATGAATCATGTTGCATCCTCAAGAACTTGATGAATCAGACTAGTGCTGGTTAGTGTCTGCAGAATGGCAGCAACTTTAAGTGGCACAAAAAGCTACCCACTTACTGTATGTCAATCACAGGCATTAGCAGAGCATCTTTCTGAGGACTAATACAGCAATCACAGATGGACAAGCATGAGATATGGATATTTCTTTTGATTCACACATAACAAAATGACTTCAAGGGCAGCATTGGAAAATCGAGAAAGGGTTGGAACTTCAAAAATGTTGCTATCGTTCAGCAGCACACTGATTGCTGGAGGATATTCTGCCTCGTGTAAGAAATAAACTGAAAGAGTTATGGAGAGAATTTATTGAAATCCTAACAAGAGCTGTTTGCTTTCTCTCAAACAGTGATAAGCCTCAGGCAGCATTCAGTGCTGCAAAGCCCCCTCATCGAGTATTTATATGACATCTGAAAGAGCAGGAATTAAGAAAACACAGTGTGAATGTTTGATAACTGTAGAAGTGATTTAAATGCATGGGATGCTCTCTCTTTAACTAAAGCATAACATTGAAGTTTGTCATTAGTGCTGTTTTGAATAGAAGTGCCACTTTGCATTATTGTGTTACCCTTAAAGAGGTCATGTTGTGAAAAATATATATACTTTTTCTTGATGCTTTGAAACGAAACAGTTTGATGCACCAATCAATTTCTAAACCTGGCTATGCAAGAAACCGTGACTAACATTTTCATGGGCATTTATCCTCAAAATCAAAAGAATGGAGAAAAAAATTATTAAATATATTAAGTTGTGCTAAAAGTCGGTGCCAATAGCCTCGTGGGCAGCATGCTGACATGTTGCTTCGGCGTCACAAGCTCGAGTCCTGGCTCGTAGACCTTCACTTTCTGTCTAAACACTGTCCGGTCCTAATAAAAAGGCCAAAATGCCAAAGTGCTAAAAGAATGAATGAATTAATTAATTAACACAAATATAGCACAATTGTAACATTGCAAAGAATATTACAAACAAATAATAAATATAATAAATCAATTTTAATATATCAATATATTAAAGTGTAATATTGCAATAAATAAATACATAAAATTAAAAAAATAATAATAATAAAATGGACCCACCTTATTATTCTAATGCGTTTGAATGTTTTACATTTGAGTTTTTTGTATGTGACATTATTCTCAGTGGTGATTCTCAATTGATTCTCATTATGGTAATAAAAAAAATAGTAATCAGCACAAATTACATTTACTGTAAAAGGTTCTTTTAAAATATAAAAAATTATATTTTATATAATAAAATGCTTTAATATATTTATTTATCCCAGTCAAAACGGCAACTCTGGTAATCCACTATAAATACTGTAGCTACATGAATCTAAATTAAATATTTCTCATATTTGCCTTTGATGAGCAAAAACAGTATTGACAGGGGAATCCCTGTGTTCTAGACACTGTAACAGGGTCACAGACATGACAAGAAAACTAAAATATGCCTTTATTCTGAAGTCTTAAATTATTAAATTAAGTGTTTTGCACATTCTCTCGTTTTGTCCTCGATTTGAGCTTGGTTGTTCCTGTGAACTTGTCGCTTTGTTCTTGGGATGGGATTAACACAGCTGCATTATGATTTAAAAGCAGCTAAATATATTCCAAGAGCCCCTATGTGTGTGTGTTTTGTTTAGCTTTAATGAACCGCTTGGTCTACCCATGGCATTCTGGAGAGCTAAAAAGAAATGCTGATTTGATACATGTTATGTAACCATCTGCGGCACGATTTGAGGAGAATCAGACAATAATTACATTCTTGCCTCCAGCACTGTGTCTGATTGAGCCCATTATGCTAACCCAGATTTTGTGTGACAGCGGCTCACCTCTGTGATTATCTGTACTGCACATTTAAGTTTAGCTGGTGTGTATTTCGGCTTTCTGTTTGCCACGGTATTTGCAGATGTATTTCAGACTCCTCGAGTTGTCACTGAACCCACGCTGGTGCTTTGGTCTGGGGAGCTTCCCTTCAGATTTGCTTCCCTTCAGGCCTCATAGAACCAAACTTGGCACCCTGCATTCATTTGTCTATAAATTCATTTGGATTCACATGAAGACATACAAACTATCTACAAAAGTGTGCACATCTCCTAACATTTATCACAGTGGGAGCTCTACAATCAAGGATCAAGATTTTTTTTCTTCTGAAGAATGTTCTCTAGCATATTACCAAATTATTAGATTAGATTATTACCAAAATTAATATATGAGTAATGAAATCTCTGGGTCTTTTAGTTTTTTTGTAATAATAATGAGTCACTTTTCATCACTAATGCAAGAAAAATTTGGTTAAATAATTAAATTTTAATTAATATAATTCAATATATTAAAAAAATAACGCACAGAAGCAAAATACTACTGATATTTTGTATATTCATTTTGTATATTGTTTACATTTATTATTATTTTTAACACAATACATTTTACCAACCATTGGCAGGGATGTCAAAATGTTCATTTAGGATGTAAATGTATTTGCTGTAAACCCTTGTTAATCAGTTATTGGCTGTCCTGACTTCATTATTGAACGGTGGTTGTGTTCTTGACTTATTGAATAACTTGTATGGGATTGCTTAAAATTAAAAAGGCTTTGTTTTTATTGCCAGGTTCTTTCTACAGTCAGTTTCTCATAGAAGTTTACATTGACTACCATAATAGATAACAATAAACCGCACACTCAAGTTAATGCAACCCATAAAACTGAGATTGATTATCAATCAGTCTTAACCATTAACAAAATGTATGGTTATGCTTAGAATGCAGTTCGTATACTGCACAGTTTACACTGTATAATGCTTTCTTGTTGGTAAGAATAGTGTGTGAAACAATGCATGTTGCACTTATTTGTTTCAAACGGTAGAATGCTTCCTTGCTGTTGCATGCATGTTTAATTTATCAAATGACATTAAAATTATATTTCATAAATAAAAACAATTTTGGTTTATATATTTACTTATTTATATTTATTTAATTAAATAATGAGTCAATAAGGTCGTAGTTGCTATGTTTTGTATTTGTAGGCCAGTGTAATAGAACTGTATGTTATTGAGACAGTTAATGTTTATAATGAGAATCTACAGAAATCTATGGAAGCTTGTTTCCATCAGGGGAAAAAAATAAAAGAAAATAATGGTAACTGAGGCTTTTTATCTCAGAATTCAGAATTCACTTTTCATGTGAGATAGACGTGTGCTAAAAAAGAAAATATATATTTTTTTAAAGTCAGAATTGCAAGATATAAAGTCAGAATTGGGAGATATAAATTCAAAATTCAGAGGGAAAAAAGTCAGAAATGTAAAATATAAACTCACAATTCAGAGAAAAAAAAGTCAGAATTGCAAGATATAAAGTCAGAACTTTGAGATACAAATGAATCATTCTGAAAAAAGTCAGAATTGTGAGATTAAAACTCACAATTGTCAGAAATAAAAATAAACTCACAATTGTGAGGTCAAAACTGTGAGATAAAAAGTCACAATTACCTTTAAAAAAAATGAGATCTAAAAATATGGAATTCTGATTATCTTTCACAATTGTAGCTTTTTTTCTCTCCGAGTGGTAATATTACTTTATCTATTATTTGTACTCTGTGGCAGAAACAACCTTAAACAGTTTGCGTTGTTAGATAATTTGCAGCAATTGGAATGAATATGTTTGCAACATTTAGTCTACATGCAGCCTGTAGCGTTCTCTCATTTGAGTGCAGTATGAAGTGCTGTGCTAGCACTTAAAAAGTCCAAATCTATTTTCTGTGCGTCTTGGCCTGCCGCTGTGGGTTTTGAATGAGTTTTCTTTGCACTGTTGGATCAGTGAAGTCATGGGGCCACGCAGTAGCCTGATCGATAGCAGTCTTACTGTCAGTATCTGAATGATCACATGTTTCTGTGCGCTCCCTGCGACTCTGTAATAAAAGGTAAATATTTAATGGCCCCTGCTTAATCGTGGCCCACCACCGACTGCCCAGGAAGATGCAAAGATATAAATGTTGATCACACCTCCCTCTGTTTAAATGGCTGGAGTGTGACTGATGAAAGCAGCTGTTTATTTCTTCATTGCACTTCAGTTCAGGAGATTGTGTGCTAGTGTAGACTAGGAATCAAGATGGGCCAATGCTTGTATTGTGCTTGGTTAGCCTTTCTAATGTACATGGAGCCTGGTAACATTGTGAATTACACATGTTGAGTTGTAGTTCCCTTTCAGTCGGTCACTCTCGACGTTACGTCGGAGGACCGACGAAATTGGGATCTCGCTTAGAGGGACCAATCTACTTCGAGTGTAAACTAAACGAGCCAATGCAAATTGGCATGCGATTATTGCATCCAGCTGCTGCTGATCAGAGTGTAAGTATAAGTAGGCAGCAGGTGCAGCGCATATTCAGCTTTTCGCTTCGGAGCCGAGCGATCACATCGTTCTGCTCCTGACTACTCTACTGAGAGAAAAGACTGAACGAGTTCAGCGCGCTCTTGGAGAGCTCTTCGTGTTGGTGGACGGCGCTTCAGCGGTGGTGGTTTCCCGTGTCGAGTGGGTTGCACAGATCAGGCTGCACTACCCCCTGTTTGTGTTGCAGATGATCATCTCCCCTGTGCGCCTCAGCACGCTAAAAGAGCTTTTTCCCCTAAAAGAGCAAAGTCGGGTGCGTCTTTCTAAAGACGACGTTGCTTAGCAAACTTGACGTTACGTCTTTATAAAGACGATGTGGGTCTTGCTATAGACAACGTATCACCCGGGC
>NW_015507248.1:20463-20817 GCF_001515645.1 Sinocyclocheilus grahami
ACGGACTACCCACGCACCCTCTGCTCGAACGCAGGTCAGTGTTACACACACCAGACCCCGCCTCGGACCGGCTACGAGACGCCCGGGCCGGGTCCCTGCGTTTTCTGCGCTGCCCCACTGCGGGTATGCCTGTAGTTCCGTTGATGCCACTAGTGCGGTGTCTGGGAGCCTGGCTTGAGCTACCCAGCCCGTCTCGATGGCTCCTTCGAACCGTCAGGCTCGGCTAATCGATTCAGTCGCCCGGCGTCCCCCCCTAAGTTCAGTGTCTGCTTCACAACAGTGAAGGTGGCCGATGGTCCTGTCTTGCGGGCGGAGGTTGCAGTCCTACTGGCGAAGGATGCGATAGAGCCGGTC
>NW_015507248.1:20963-26245 GCF_001515645.1 Sinocyclocheilus grahami
CCCTCTAAGCGAGATCCCAATTTCATCGGTCCTCCGACGTGACGTCTCCGTTCCCTCCTTCAGGGAACGAGGGTTACATACGTAACCGAGACGTTTTTTCTTGTCGTCCACATGTCCACCACGATTCTGTTTTTTAGTCAATTCAATAGAGTGGCAGAATGTTCTTGACTACTGAGCTTATGGTTATTTTTGTTCACCTTTGTTCACCCTTCACATATTGTCCGAGAACTGATGTGGGTGTACAATGACAAGTTTTATTTATTTAGATTGATTAGTTTGTTTATTATATATATATATATATATATATATATATATATATATATATATATTTCTTTTTACCTTTTACAAGCAATAAAGCAATATGATTCACTGAGCTGCACATTTATTTCTAAAGCACAGCGGTTTGCATATAGTGGCACATTCTTCTGCATTTTTATCCAGTGACCTATATATCTATTTTATGTGTGAGAAAAAAAACCTGTCTTGGAATTGGTGCAGAATAGACTGGGCTTCAGAGATCTATGTCACCCAGTTCAGCAGCATTCAACGGAGCAGGAAGAAAACAGCTTATTTTAGCATCTTCCTGCTGTGCGTCAGACTGCTAACCTATTAGTGGAGCGGCTGAGCCGCCTGCAGACACATGTGGGTGAGACGCGCGGCAAAACTAAACTATTTAGTCTGAAGATTCCTTTCCTGTTTTCCTACGCGTCAAGTTTAAGTACCGGTTTAAGCGTGCGGTTTGGGGAAAAACAGAGCTGTCGCTGTGTGCCTGAGAGTATGAAAATCACTTTTCATTTTACTGTACGTTCCCAGAGAGAGTTAAAATGAGCAGGTTATCTGTTTTGTAAAACCAGCAAATATTATGTTTGAAAACTGCTTCGTAGGAGTAAGTTCAAAATGTCAAGGCTGATTTCACAAGACTATAACCGCCAGGTTAAATGTTAAGCAACATCAGCCAGTCTCTGAATTAAAAGGAAGAGTGACAAACCTGCCATTTCAAACAAATACAACAACAGGCTCATTTCATTTTGGTCTGGCCTTGATCCAGAACCTTCTGTATTTCACACCGAGCTGCCTGAAGTCAGAGTATGTGTGGAAACAAAAAAGTTCTGTAGGGAAAATTTCTCACTCTCCTGTGATTGAACCAACATGAAATGCAAAGACAACATGATGCTTGTATGTATATTTTTATACAGTATTATTCAAAGGTTTGGGGTTTGTTACATGTTTACAACAAATGCTGTTTTTTTAACATTCTATTAATCAAAGAATACTGGAAAGGAATATTATGTATGTGAATATTTCAACATTGATAATAATAGGACATTTTTCTTGAGTAGCAAATGAGCATATTAAACATTTTGAGCAGTAGTTTTGTCTTTATGATAGACTGAACTGTTATATTGCTAGAAAGATAACTTAAAATTAAACAAAACAATAAATAAATAAAATAGCTTTAGTCATCTTAAAGTCATCTTAAATTATGTCCTCAGGGTCAGCATCATCATATATCTGCAGTTTATGACTGTAAACCTTTAATAGCCAGTGCTGGGTAGTAACTGATTACATGTAATCTGAATTATGTAATCAGATTACAAAAATTAAGTACTTGTAATTAGATTATATTACATTTTAACATACCCCTAATCAGACTACAATTACTTTTTTATTGATTACATGATTACATATTATTCTCATAGTCACATGACATGCAGGTAAACCAGGTATAGGTAACACTTTATTTTAAGGTGTCCTTGTTACACGTTACATGTACTTGCTGTTATAATAGAAATTAATTATGCATAATTACGTATATATAATTTTTTTTGCATCACAAACAATTCATTCCGTTTTGATAAATATAGGTATCTAACTGTTACAAACACATCCAGGTTATATTTAAAACCAAAATCAAAGAAAAATTATAATTTGCTTTTGAATGATTTTGTTTTTTTTTAGTGCCATTAAGATTTGTATGACAATTAAGCACATTTTCTCTCATTACTATAATATTCAATTGCATGTTCCCATTAACATTCAATCATTACTATATAAATGTATTTTTGTGTATAGCATGTAGTATTCATGATAGTATTTGTTATACTGGTTTTATTTAATTTATGCTGATTTCATGCTGAGTAGCAATGATAATCCAATCATAGTTACCACATAGAATAATAATAATAAATAAATAAATACATATTAAAAAAAAACATCAAAAACATAACATCCAGATCTAATGAGAATGTTTTAATTAATTCATTAATTCATTTAAAAAAAATGAAATATATATATATATATATATATTTACATATATATTACCTCTAGTGAGAATATGTTTAGGGTAAATGTATTTAATTGTAATGAAAATTATGTCACAAAGTCTTAAAATATACTTAATTTTCTTAATTCAATAAAAAATTTTTAGGGCAAAATTACCTTGGCATTTTGTGAGATTCATCCCATTAACATCAGTGGCTAAAGACAAAATAAATGTGTATGATGCGCTTAGTAGGTTGAGCATTCTTGTAGAATAAAAATATGCTCCAGCTTTTCTCCCAGAGTTTTTTATTCAAAGCCTAATAAATTCAACACGAATAAGCAAGCCATGTCACTTTCAGTCTGGTGTTTGTGTCTTGCCTTTGGCTCTGCCGTTATGGCAAGACTTCACACACCTTGCACCTAGGGTTGTATTTGCGGGGGTTACACCTACAAGTCTGGGCAATGCTCCATAACCCTGAGATATTCAAGGTGAGAAAAAAAAAAATTCAGGTCTCTTCAACTGCTACTGACACAAGAGATGGTGAGATTTATTGATTTGATGAAAAACTATTATTTCTGATGTTAGCCTTCGAAATTCACAGAATGTGACAAACTCACCTAGTGAGCTGCTAGACAGCATTTGAAAGCATCTTGGGCACAAAGACTTAAGCGGGCTTTGAAGATTTCTACATTTGGTCAATTTGCATGATGTGTATCCTTCACAGAGAGGACAAAACCAGAATGGATCTTGACTACGTGAACATTATTCCAGGATGGCTTATGGAGATGTGGAATATAAATATATTTTAATCTTATTAAAAAGCGACTATTTTACCTTGTATTTCTTGTGTGTGTGTGTGTGTGTGTAACCGGTGTAGTCTGCATTGGTTTTTTTATGCATTAATCAGACGGACATCAGATGACGGTTCGACTCTTCTTTAATCTGATAAAACATAAGAGTATGTATGTACGATGTGAATTCACCCTTTTTCGTTTCTCTCCCATGCAGAGACATTTCAGCAATGAAATTAATTTAACAACATTAGTAACAAAGCAGCATACCTGATAAGACATAAGAGTATGTATATACGGTGTGAATTCGCCCTTTTTAGTTTCTGTAAGACGAATGTAAATTGTAATGTAATTAGCATGTGCTTCCAGTTCACATCGGACAAAAAAGTGACCCAACTTGATAAAAATACAAAAATAATAAAATATACATGAAAAACAATGTCTTGTATATGATTTAGATGGCAGATTTAAGTACAAAAGTAATTTAAAATAAAAAGATGTACTTGGATTAATCAGAGCTCATTAGAAACCCGCCTCTCCCATGCAGAGACAGCGCAGAAAGGGAAAAGGAGGCGCAAAGACAGGAAATTAGGATCAACATTGCATTTAGAAATTTAAAGGGGAAGGTGCACACACATACAGACAGGCATATCAGGTACACATTTGAACATTTTTGTGTAATTCTACATATATGAACGTAATACTTTCTATACCTGTTACATTCAACCCCCTAGAATTACACAAAATTATGAGAACATGGGAAAAGACCCCCACAAGAATTACGTGGTCCACACACCAAACAATCAGTGAGGACAATCAGCATTGAAAGCCAACCACGGGATACAAATATGAAAGAAGTTGGCCAAACCTCTACACATGTTGTAGGCATACACAAAGTGCCCATTACACTTTGAATAACTCAGACCATTCGCTTAAACAGAACATGAGAGAATACATGAAATAACACTTAGTATCATTAAAGACAGTGCAATACAATACACAGACCTAAACATGAATAACAGGAGATCCAGACTCCATACCAAGTAAGGTCTCAAGTTGAACCATTGACTCAATTAATCTACGTACAGGTCTAATTACCCTACCAAACCTGGTAGTATAGCGATTGCTGGAGTCACAGTGAACCACAAGATCATGTGAATTGTTAGAAACAGGAACAGTAGGTGAAGAGGCACTGGCTACAGTGTCAAAGTCAACAACCGATAAATCATCACGTGCCTCAGAAACAGTTTGAGTAGAATGGGATGAGATCCAAGCAGCAACAGGATCATCACAAACAGCTACATGAGAAATGACAGACAGAGACTCAGAGACAATTCATCAGTGACTGGCATTGTGGATTCAGCCAGATCACATACAGACTGAGGTGTGGAAGATGTACCATTACCAATATTTCCACTGACAGCAAAATCAAACTCAGTCGTGGGCAAAGGGAGAAAGTTAACTGGCAACAAGAGATTCCGATGTACTACTTTCTCTCGACCAGATGTGTCACGAAAATTATAAATGTACCAAGATGGGTCGGAAGAAACAATGGAGTACATGGTGGGCTCCCATTATCGGCAAGCATCCGTTTACCTCTATAGCTTTTGTTAGCAACAGGAACGTGATCACCAACTGACAAAGGTAAACCCTTGACTCTCTTATTGTACTGATCAGACTGATGTTTTTGTTCTGCAGTAGAGTTCTTTTGAGTCAGCAGCATAGCAGTCTGCAGATCTCTGACAAGGGATTGAACTTATTCGTTGTAATCACAGATGGACTCATCACGAAGGATACTTTGAAACATAAGGTCAACAGGTAATCTTGGCACCCTCCCGAACATCAGGTAAAAAGGGGTAAACCCAGTTGTTTCATGGGCGGTGCAGTTACACACGAATGTCATTGTTTGCACTAACTGTGGCCACTTTTGTTTTGATCTAGGAGGAAGGGATCATAGCATCTACACCGGCAAGATCCAGAAGCTCTGCTATCAGCTCACTCTCAAAACTGGCACCCTGGTCCGAACAGAGACGCTGAGGAAAGCCATAGATGCAGAAGAATCCATCCCATAGTTTCTTAGCAACACTCTTAGCAGATTGGTTTCGACAAGGAAAAGCGTGCGCTAGCTTGGTGAAATGATCCGTGATTACCAAGACATCCACAGATTTATTGTGCCTATCCTCAGCAGCCCAGAAATCAATGCAAACAAGCTCCAATGGGGCAGTGGT